>NC_056735.1:1418343593-1418506093 GCF_019279795.1 Protopterus annectens
ATTATTATTCGGGGTAATATATATAATTATCAACCATAGAATGGGTTAGGTCTGGTAGTTGGCTTAGAGCATGAAGGAGCTATTAGCAAGCTGTTTCCTGAGGTCCAGAGGTGCAAGGTTTGATTCCCTCAGCCTCTATTGCCTAAATGTGTTAACCTGAGCAAGTCATTTAACCAGACACTGCTCCTGGGCTAAGTGAAAAAAAAGTCTATGGACATCACGTATCTACCCCAGAAAAAATATATAAATATAAACCCAATCTATAACCAAATAGGATAGGTTATTTTGAGCACAAAAAGGGAAATTGGCTAGGCTATTGTCTGCAAGGGAAGCAAGCCTAGTACTTAGCTATGAACCTATGAACCTATAAGTTAGGGCTCCAGACAGGTATGGGGACAGTCACAAGACCTCAACTAGGTGCTGTGAAGTTTTGTTTATTTATTTATTTTTGCCACTAGATGAGAGGGTCACCTCAGTGTATTATGAGATTCAAAGAGGAAAACACTGTTTTTGTGCATATACACCTAAAAACTATTCAGAATATAAATGTTTCTTAAACTGCAAGAGCTGTGTTTGATAGGGTACCACATGTAGCTCTGTAATTTGATTGGATGACTTATATTGCTTATGTGGGAAATGCTGAAGATATCTAGATAGGCATGACTGAACTGTACAGCTTGTCTGATCTGAACCTGAATGTCAAATTGTTATTAGACTTCTGTGCTAATAATGGGTCATCCATAATTAATTACTTATTTTTATATATATTTTCTCATAGGTTAATGGTTTCATAAGTGTTTACTAAGCTAACAACCACAAGAGCCTTTTTAAGCATAGCCATGCACCTCGATTCTCTGACAAGTTCTACTACCCTTGATAAGTGTAAGCAGGGGCTTGGGAGATGAGACATTTACAAGCAGCGGCTGGGAGGTGAACCATTTACAGGATGCCTGTGTCCATTAGTGAAATAGGTGCCAAGGCAGGGATGAATTTCTTGTTCCCCATCCAATTGTCCAAGTTACACTTGAAAAAGGTTAAGAAGGAACTCTGCTTCACATAGATGAGGAGTCTGTTCCAGACGCAGCAGTCTCTGGGATACATATTGTCTCACCAGCAGGTCCTATTTATATCACAGGCACGGTTTATGTCTTTAGAATGGGTAATTATGGTGCTGTTTGTTTTATGGGCATGCAGAATGTCCATTAGAGTGGGCTCTGATAATGCCTTGTATCCAGGCATAGATTTCTCCTCAACAGCCTGTAGGAAACCGAATACAGGGATAGGGCCTTGAGGTGCTCTGTATAGGGCATGCTACTTATGCCCAGTATTCTTTTAGTGAAGACTGTTGACTGGTTGGCCATAGCCTATTTACAGAGGGGATACAGGAACAAAAGCTCATAACTTTAATGAAATAAAAATAGTGTTAGCAGAATGAAAAAAATATATGTTTTGTTTGAGGTGGTCAGCATCATGGCATAGAGGGATAAATATGCATCTATGATCCAGGTGACCTGAGTTTGATTAGCAGCTCAGGAATCTCAAGGGCTGGCCAGTGAGGATAGACATGGGCACTCACTCAAGAGAGCCTCACTTTAGATCACCAGCAGAGGCTTGAGCAGACAGATGAACATTTCTAAAATAAGGCAATGGTATTGTGTGAGTTGTGATGGAGGTGGGAAGATATGCCAGTGCACCATGTTGGATAACTTTCCTAGGACATCATTAGTGAGTACTAGTGGAAGGGGAAAGCGAAGTCGGGGATCTACAAAATGGAAGAAAACACTCCAAGAAACACTATGATGCTGCACCAAGATCCTCAGTCTCATTACTGGCCCAGGAAATGGGTCAGGGTCATCTTGGGGGGGGCCAAGGTGAGTACTAGTGGAAGGGGAAAGCGAAGTCAGGGATCTACAAAATGGAAGAAAACACTCCAAGAAACACTATGATGCTGCACCAAGATCCTCAGTCTCATTACTGACCCAGGAAATGGGTCGGGGTTATTCTGGGGTGGCCAAGGTGGGTCCAGAAGGCCCAAGCAATGAAGAAAAGACCTGTGGTGAGATGACTGTTAGCTGTGAATACCAAAAAGAAGGCAAAAACATTGTTTGAGGTACTAGTTTAGCAAGGAATCATCTACTTATTATTCAAGTAGCCCTTGTTGTTACTCAGGACAATAATTGCCTTACATTCTTCACTTTGCAGTTATCAATTGCAAGAGACGAATCTATTGGCAGGTAAGCTAATTTTTAACATCAGAGCTAACAAAAGTTTGTCTGACTAAATATAAGTAATACATGCAACCGACAATGTAGAAAACTGAATGCAAACAGATATGTAACTCCAAAAATAATGGAAATAGGCATGTAATAGTTGTAACATCTCTTAGACTTACATCCCGATGAATGAACTTGTTGAAATGCATGTGTTATGCTTGAAAATATTACATGCTTACCCATAACTCATAGGGCCACTAAGCATTCTGTGCCTTGCCTGCCTCTCTACAGCAACAGTAGTAGGAAAGTCTTTGTGCAGTCAGCCATGTGATTTATATAATAGTAAAAAACTGTTACATGCATGTGTGTTGTGCCTATCACAGATATGAACTGAGAGAAATCCAAAAACAGTGTTAAGAAAAGGTTAACTTTGACAGTGGTTTGCACTAATTGTTTATGCCATTAAAAGATTGGATGACTCCATCTGCCTGAGTCTGGTAAGCAATCTGATGATATATAGGTCATAAGGTAATCTCCAATGGCTAGCACGTTTAGTAATAATTCATTTATTTTTAATAGTGCTTTAAAACATCTTTATCGAACAACATGGTTACATTTAAGCTTGTGTTTTTATTTTATTTTAGTATGTTGATTTGGAGTGTTAATGGTGCTTTAAATTTTTGATTCTGAGTCAACAAAAACTGCTGTGATTAATTATGTGCTAATTATGTGCTTATTTAATTGCAATTAAGTGTATATAAGGAGTTTCTGTGGTTTAGTTAACTGTTTTGTCTGAAGAAGGCCAGGTATCTACCTAGCCGAAAGCGCTCACAATAAACAGTTTTTTATCAGCAGTTTTGTACGTAGCCGGCTTCTATTGCTCCCATTTTAGCTTTTCGTGTTAACAGTTTTATTTTTGTCGAGTTTGTGGTTTAATCTCCGTTTGTGCCAGACCATAGTTAGTAACAATTATGTAAAGCCATGGACATGGAAATGTGAAGCTAGGTTGTGATGGCTCTAGTTTCATGGAAAAATACTGGGTGCTCTGTCACCATCTGTAGAGTTTAGTTTCTGTGCATTGAGAAGGTATTGATGATTGGATTTTAGCTGTCTATTTAGACCCCAGGATTCGTTAAAATTCTCATTGCTCATGCTGCTTGTCAAATGCAGTTGGTCAATTAGTGCAACAGTGAAAAAATGTGATTCAGAGAAAGGCATGGCTGCAATGACAATGACCTCATTATTTGCTCATTGCCATTTATCTGAACCCAAACACTAACACTGTCAGATTTTACCGCCCTAGTGGCCTATGCTTTATGTTAGCAAAGGCATTCCTGTACATACTCACACACAGATACACACACAAACACACATTCATACACACACACCCACACACATACATAGACACACACATTCAGACATCTATGCTTGCACATGCGCTGCACAAACACACACACACACACATGCATGCACATACATGCATGCATACACACTCCCACATACATGCAACGAGATTTACAATTCCCTACCTATCCCCCCTGTGCAACCACCGAGGCAGACACACACACACACACACACACACACACACACACACACACACACACACACACACACACACACACACACACACACACACTCATTCATGCAACTACAGACATGCACACACGTGCCCGCACACATACACACACACTCTTACAACCCACAACTCCACATTTTCACTGAATTTACCTGTACCATGAGTACTTTCATTGGGGTGAATCAGTGACTACCGTGTTTTACAGTGGTTACTTTTTCCTCCTAGATTAAAATCTTACTCAGCAGGTGAATCAGCAGCTGTGGACGTTACCAGGGAAGTGTAAGTTAATTACCATTTGCCACTCCCCTGGACTGCTGCTTAGCTTCCACTTTGCCTGTGAGACTGCACTTCTCACTGAAGTCCACGTGAAGGGAAACCTCAGAAATAGAGTGGTCTATGAATTTGATAGGTTTAACATGATGTGGAAACCTTCTGAGTTAATGTTTCTGCATTGTGCTAAGCCTTTCTGAATCCCAAGTAGAGTTTTCAAGGTAGTATGTCAGTCAAAAACTTTACATGGAACAGGGCAAAAATCAGGGATGTTTTGCAGAGGGACAGTTGAGTGGTATGGTACTGGATATTTGCAGAACTGTGTGTTAGGGGTGAATCAGCAATGGCCTTAGATCAGCTGGTGCCCTAGGCAAAAGGGCTCCACGGCACCCCCCACACCACCCAGGTGCCCCATCCTGGTCTACCTACACCAAATAAATACTGGGAAAGTGCCCCTGCTACAGTGGTGCCCTAGGCGGCTGCCTAGTTGGCCTATGCCTAAGGCCAGCTATGGGGTGAATCATCATAATATTATAAAAGGTGCATACCTTGTGTTTGCTGATGCATATTGCTTTGCTAGTAAGAGTAGTAAAAAGGAAAGGGCCCAAAACTGACCACTGAGGAACTCCAGGACTTGTGTTACAAGATGCTGAAAGTGACTTCTTCCAGGCTACTGCCTGAATATGTACATTCTATGGCATAGCTGTTGGACCACTGGAATACAGCTCAACTACAGCCATCTGCTTTCAGTCTGTTAACTGTTGACGTCAGGTTTGAACACAAGGCTACTCATAAGTATACATGCCACCAAAACCTCTAGGGCAAAAGGTTCGTAACTTGATTTTATAGTTACATCGTCAGACCTGAGGCAATATGTTCCTGACACTCAGGTCAAGAGGGGTGTTGAGCTGTCAGATGATCACCCCCTGTTGGTTAATTGGGAGAAATAACCAGGCAATGGCAGGACAGTCCCATCAACCTTAAATTTGTGGTGAAGGTGTCTGGGAAATAACTAACAAATGTTTCTATTTGGGATATGTTTAACTTTTACTTTGAAATATAACCAGGGATGGCTGGGACAGGAAGTTACCCTGTTCAAGACCAGAGCAGCTCAGATGGCAACAAGGATCTGTACCTGGAAAGGTGATTTGTTCTTGCCATAGTGCTGAAAGTCACAGTGGACACTTTTGCATGCAATGCTAGTGGGGTGGTCAGTGTCTACAAATCTGATTCATAAGTGCCAACAGGCCAGGGTGACAACAGCTGTGGTAGCCACCAATGCAAAAGCCTGAGTGTAAATGAAGTTACATGAGGAAATATAAACATACCAGTAGTTGATATTTTTGCCAAAATTACAATCTAGAACTATTGGGCCTAAAAAAAAGTTGCAGAGAGTTGAGGACACTGTGGCATGACAATTGACAGAAAACCAATTTGTAAAAATCTTGTTGCGTCAACAGTTAAGGAGATAAATAAAAGACTAAAAGCACTTCACAGAGTAAATGACATTGATTTTTAGATGATCTTAGAGAGGCTTTGGCAAACCATATGGCAGGTGGGTGATGGGGGAGCAGTAATCAGGATGTTGTCAGCACTTAATTCAAAGATGGAACAACTGTGGGATTAGATAGTCTCCAGATACATCCCAAAAGGTTTGGATATTATTGAGGAATCTTGGTTATTATGCCTTTTCTTGTTGTGTAAAGAATGTGGGCAGTAGCTCTGGACTGGAAAACTTGAGCAATGCTCCTCATTTTCAGAAATGAGAACCAGAGGGTCCATTCCAATTATACAGGGATTGTTCTCTCCCACTTTCCTGAAAAAGACATGCTAAGGTGCCAGAAAGCACACTATATTATACCTGAAACCCTGATTCAGGAGGAACAATGCAGATTCTATCTCAGCTGTGGGATAGTGGATCGACTGTTTGCCCCTCTCATGGGAGTGCAGTGGTTATGGGGATTTTACAGTATGGTCTAGTTGTAATTTGTACCCCCCACCCCAAACTGAGTCATGAGAGGTGCTACAGAAGTTTGGAGTCCTGGAGCAAATTCTGCATGCAATTAAGTCCCCATATTTGTAAAGTGAGAGTTGTGTTTACATTGTCAGTGTTAAGCTGAATACATTGACTGTGGGCCTAGGACTTTAACAAGGGCATGTATTGTCTTCTTCCCTGGCAATGATTTTAATGGATAGGATTTAAAGGTACACTTGTGGTTTGCAAAGTACATATTTTGAGGATGTGAGGGTTGCATTATTTTTTTGTTTACAATTATTATGTGGTAGAGTTTCCCAAACTGCTTTAACACAACCTATAGGTTGGTTGTTGTTCAGGCAGGATTAGCAGACGCCACAATTAAATAACCAGTGTAGTTCATAGTCTCGAGTAGTTCCTTCTCTATTTACAGTACCTTTTATTTTGTTCAACCCAGTGTGTTTTCCTAACTGAGATTTGAAAGTAAGAGAAAGAATAAGCAGCAGATGACAGCAGTCACTGACCACACTCTTACTACAAGATACAAAAAAAAGAATACCAGCTACTCAATTACTTCACCGATCACCATCATTATGTTGTATAGCTAGCAAAAGATGCAGGAAATGGAATGCTTACATGTCACCTCACAGTAAGACGTCCTGTTCGATTCTCAGCTAAAGCGTCTTCTGTGTGGAGACATGCGTGAATGGGCATACCTTCGTCGAAGGTTGTGCGTCAGGGCTGACAACTTGGTACATAAAAATCTACTGCCAATCATTAGCGGACCGGAGTTCCGCTGTGGCAACCCCTAACCAGGAAAAGCCGAAAGATGCAACAACAACAACAACATATGTCTGATGTTGCCTTCACAAGTGTATCTTTTTTAATGTAATCTGTTGGCTGGCAATTAAATACCTTTGTCATTCTGACCTGCAGATGACATAAACATTCATAACAAAAGGACTTAACCATGAGTGAAATGTCACAGCATATTGCAAAAACAAAATGTACGAAGGCTGCACCCAGGGTTGCCAGATTTCCGACTGACCAGGTAGGGATAAAGTGAAGACTAAAAAAAAAGGTCCTTTCATACATAAATGAATGACAAGGACTTAATACTGCATACAGTTGCTTTAATTAGATGATTAGATGTATTAATCAAACCACATATGCAAATAAGTACATACAATACAGTAGTACTGTAGCAGGAATCACAGTTATTATACATTACAACATTACAAACAGTCACATATTGATTAGATACCATCTAAACATTTTAGTTAAATTCTAATTACAAACATATAATCAAACCACATACATGGAATTAACTACATAGACATAATAGTCACACAGTAACAATAATAACAATAGTACAGTAGTACACTTTGAACATTCGCAGGAATCACAGTTATTATGCATTACAAACAGTCACATATTGATTAGATACCTTGTAAACATTGTAGTTACATTCTAATTATAAACATGTATAATCAAACAACATACATGGAATTAACTACGTATACATAATAGTCACACAGTAACAATAATAATAACAATAGTACAGTAGTACACTTTGAACATTCACAGGAATCACAGTTATTACGCATTGCAAACAGTCACATATTGATTAGATACCTTCTAAACATTGTAGTTACATTCTAATTATAAACATGTATAATCAAACCATATATATGCAAATAACTACATATACAGAATACTCACACAATAATAACGATAACAACAATAACAGCAATACAGTAGTACACCTTTGAATGAATATTTTGATTTAAATCCATAAAGTTATATAATAACAACAGTTTTATTACAAGTACTTTTCATGGCTTTTAGCTTGTTTCAAAATATATTCACCATCTTTAGTCGATAAAAATTTTCTAAAGTCTTTACAAGTGTAATTAAAATTTTGTTTGACCATTAATTCAGCTTCCACAGTCTTTAACAATAATATGTTTCTCTCCTTTCTCCAGGCTGCACTCATTAGACTAAATATTCTCTCACAAATTGCATTGAAATGTGGAACTGAGAGTATGTGGGCCACGATTTTGTACAAATTATTGCAAGCAGGATGATCTTTAAAAAATATTATCCATTTCTCATCTATTGTTTTTTTCTCATTTGCTTCAGTCATATTCAGTACAAACTTGTTTAATAAACAGACATCTTCATATAGAAGGTCAGTATTGCAAGTAATATTAAATAATTTTGTTAATTCTTCAATTGACGGGAATTCGATTTTTACATTTGGTTTTAAGGACAAGACATTAATGCATTGAAATTTGTTACTTTCAAAGTCAAACCATTTCTGTAGGTATTTTATCTCTGTGTCAAAAAATGTCTGTGCGTCATTTTCAAAACGGGTTTTTTGGTGTCGTCACTGCATTGTAGTAACTGTTCTAGCAATGCTTCCATAAAAGGCATCATTTTTTTTTTGATTAAGTGACTGCAATATGCTGTTCATTATTTCAAAAACATCAATTATTAAAACATCATTGCTTTGAAGTTTTGTTAACGCATTCTGAATAATAGTGCATGCATTTGCAGCAAACCCCAGGTATGCTAATGTCAAATCATCACTGAAAAACAATTCAAGAATTTCAGATTTGGATTTTTGACTCAGAAAGTATTGGCTCAAAATTTGTTATTATCTGCTCAATTGCGGGCATCAAAGTGAGCCATCGAGTCGGCACATGGCATAACATTTCAGACCACTCTACTTCTAGCCATTCGAATAATTCTTTTAGTTGTATGACTCTTTTTGTTGATGAACTAAATTCATTATAAATTTTTATAACGATCAACTCTATATCAAAAGTTAAAGTTTGTGCAGCTTTTTTAGCAGTATTATGTAGTATGTGACAACTACACCCAATTCCAATTATATTTGAATTAAGGTCTTTTAATTCTGTAAAGATGCTTTGTTTTTTACCAAAATTGACGTTAGCATTGTCGGCGCAGAAAGCTGTTATATTTTGTATTTTTAAATTTTTATCTTTTAAAGCCATTGTTATAGAATGTGCTATACTAACTGATGTCTCACTTTCCAGTGAGTAGAAGGTTAATAATTTTGTTTGAATGCCCTGTTCTTTGTGAAAATACCGTACAATTAAAGGGAAGGTTTTTATATTGCCTTTATTTGAGGCGTTGGTACTCACATAAAATGGCTGGTCCTCTTGCAATTTTTTCAAAATAATTCTTTTTGATTCAGGTGCAAGCACGTGTAATAATTTTTGTTGCTTTAGTTCTATCACAACAATGTTTTTTTGATATTGTTGAATCTGGGAACAAACAAGAAAAGAGCAATCCTGCACAGTCACTGGAAATGTAACTGTGTGAATGCTTCACAGTGTGAAAACAAAAAGCTGTTTCTGCAGCAATAATATCATCTTCTTCCTTTGAATTTTTTGTCATGAAAAATGTTATTTTGGTGGACGCCGAAGTTGCTGAAATATTGTTGGTGTGCGCAGTAGACTTCATATGTCGTTTGATGTCATTTTCGCCACCATATCCAATTGAAAACGACATATTATTGCACATCGAGCATATAGCATATCCTTCTCGTCCTTCTCGTAACCAGGAATACTTTTTCATCCAATCAGAGTTAAATTTCGCAAGCCTTTTTATTTTCTTTGAAGGAGTATTATCAACATCTTCTGAAGTACTCATCTATATAATGATGAAATGTTTTTACATGTTAAGATATTTTTAATAGAATGTAGAAATCGACTATGAACAAGCAACAAATACCAGGTTGGGTGTTGTAAACACAACAAAAAAGTTGTAAAATAACACCACTAAGCACAGAGACAGAGTCCAAGTTGATTTTACTTTTTAGTGTAGTTAAACTGTAATAGTTGCTATTCAATGTTTCTTAATGTAAAACAAACTGGTTTTGAGAGCTCAAGTGTAGTACCAGATGCTTTACAACAAAAGGCAGAACTCCTGTAGTATCTTGATCCTTAGAAATAAGTTCATAGACTTTTACATAGAAAAACTTTGCAAAACTCAGAACAGCTTTGACAGTATCAGAGGAGGTTAGGAAGTATCAGAATACTGTTAAAACAACCTAAGGGCAGTACAGTATTAAACAAATGGCACTTCTTTAACAACTGCAGGCTGAAAAAGCAGTGATAAATTCAACAAAATCAGTAAATGTAACAAAGAACTGTTAAATAGCACTGAGATCGTTACAGCAAGTGTAAAAAAATACTTATCAGTTTTGTACATCCAAAGATTTATTTATTTACTTTATTTATATATCTGAAATTAAATCACTTTGGTGGCAGTGATAGCTACCTTACAGTCTGGGCAAAAGGGGGCATAACTAGTAAACCTGTGCCAGCCTTTCCCAGGTGTGTGTGTGTGTGTGTGTGTGTGTGTGTGTGTGTGTGTGTGTGTGTGTGTGCAAATTACATTTCAAAGAGTGTGTGTGTCAGCTACTTGTGCAGGGATACAAAGCATTGGTTAGATAGTGCTGTTGGAGGACTTGACTTGGAACCTGGTCCCTGACCCTGACCCAAAATTACAGCCATTTTATTGCATTAGTAGACTTTAGATGTCAATTTCTGATTAAATGAATGAATAAATGAATGAATGAATGAATGAATGAATGAATGAATGAAGAACTATGTCATTTATTGCCACAATAATGTACTTCAGTTTATTTTTGTCAAATGCATACAGTGTGCAGCCCACTGCAAACGTCCAGACCACATACAGTAGATTTGCCCATCAGTTACAGTTATTTTATAAATGGGTACATTTGAGATCTCTAATTGCAATCAAATAAATAAATAAAAGATAAAAAGCTACATTGAGACATACATACATATCAGCTTTTGTCAGACACATAGCCATCCCACTGCAGCCCCACCTGTGTGTCTCCCATGTGTAAGTGCACATGAGCATACAGTACACACACACACACACACACACACACACACACACACACACACACACGCACACACACACACACACACACACACACACACACACACACACACACACACACATGCTCACATGGCACCACTCACAAACAGATAACTACCAACTACTGCAACTTTACTGACTCTCTTCTGGTTGTGATCAAATGAATATTCAAATAAATAAATAACAAAAGTAATATATTTTGGCTCACTGGTAGCAGCATCATTATACAAAATAACCTTAGTCCAACTCTGACCATAAAGAAAAAGACTTACTGATAATAACAATAACAATTAAAACACAAATTTATTAAAATGTTGTTGTGTCGTTCGACTTTTCCCAGTTAGGGGTCGCCACAGCAGAACTCCGGTCTGCTAATGATTGGTAGTTGATTTTTACGTGCCGAGTTACCAGCCCCTGATGCACAACCTTCAACGAAGGTACGCCCATTCACACATGTCTCCATGCAGAAGACGCTCTAGCTGAGAATAGAACCTGACAGCGTCTGACTGTGAGGCGACAACGAAAACACATATATGCACATACACAGTCTCACACACACACTCCATCAGTGAGTCAATCCACAGCTTGTTTTACTTTATTTCAGGTCGTATCATGCACATTATCACGTAAGGCAGTAGATAATGGCTAGAACACTGCAACGTCTTCTAATATTAAAACAGTGGGATGACCTATCATAGCATAATTCCCTTGCTCTCCATTTAAGTACACTCCTCAGGGGTGTAAATGTGGTAAATGGAGCCTAGTTGACTAAGCTGACTTTTTTTCTTTTCCTCTTTTTAAAAACTGTAGGTGTATGCAAATTGCAAGGCAAGCACAGTAGCATGCATCATTGCTTCAAATCAAGACCCTATTTTCTGGGTTTGGAAAATTTCCTCCTTTCAGTCACCTCCTGCTGCAAGTTGTAATCCATACTAAAAGAATGGCTATTCCTATCATTAATTAGCCTAAGCATCAAAAAAAAATTATTTCAAAGTTACAATAACCACTTCTAAAAAGATCTCCCTTAACCTAACAACCAATCTTGAACTAAGCTCTGCAGCAGCTGCAGCAGGGTACATAATACAAACACAATCAGTTTCTTTCAACTGCCCCTTCATTATAATTTATAAGCTACATATTTTCAATTCTAATAGCCATACATACCTTTGCAAAAAAAGGGAGAAAACACCACAAGGGTAAAGTACCTCCAAGCAAAAATGTCCAAAATCAAATGTAGAAGAATGGCAGGTACTCCACAACAACAACAATCGAAGCAAACCACTGAGTAAAAAATATATATAATCTTTATTTCATAAAGTAAGCACTTTTGCGTCTCCAAGGACGCTTCTTCAGACTTAAAACAATATTAAAAAGCACCCCAACTCCATTTAAATATGGTATCACTTCTAGTAAAAAACAATTGAATGCCTAATAGAAAGCATATGATAAAAGCTCTTAAAGTCACACTTCCAATATGTTCTATACTATATGCACATATATGAAAAACATATAATAGTGAGAGATAAAAGTATAAATATATGTGTGTGCATGTATATGGAATGTGTATCAAGCAGGGGTGGGGGGCAAAAACACTTGTATTGAGTTTCTACATACAGGAACTCAGCAATAGTACAAAATGTTAAAAAATGTATTAAAATATGTATTAAAAAAAATATATATATATATATATATATATATATATATATATATGTTAAAAGCCTTGAAATATACATCTTGGCTATATCTTATGTATGCTAATTCTCCAGCTCTTAAAAAAACACAGTGCATACAAGGAATAATATAATCAAGAGAAACTTCCAGCAAAATAAGACATTCCATTTTTAGATAGAATCAAGAAACATATTATAAAATAAAATAAGGAAGACAACTACAGACAGATGCTCATACAGACAACAATACATATCACACTTAAACTTAATGTTTCTGAGCTCGATTTAACAAAAATGTTTTTTCAATCAATGAGACTCTATCATTCATACATAAACATACCTTTCTTTTTTCATCCAGCTTCGTCTAGACTCACTCACTTGTGCACAGTCACTGAGCAGTCTGTCTTTCTGAGCTATTGGTAGCTCATAGCTGTAGCATGACACAGCAGAGCAGAGCAGAACAAGGAACATGCAGCTTTATCACACCCACCCACGCACAAGATGATGAGAAACTTGTGAAAAAATGGTATGTATGTATGTACAAGGCAAGCGCACAGCCAGGCAATATACAGGAAGTCACTCACCTCATCTTGAAGTAGGATCGGAATGGTGGAACTGGAGGAACCCAATGGAGCTGTCAATTTTAAATTGCCATTGGGATTTTTACAGCTTAAAACGGGACCTGGGATTTCTGTGTTGATCTCGGGACAATCCCGCTGAAATAGGGACGTCTGGCAACCCTGGCTGCACCCTTCATCATTTTAACTCAGTGCTACATGCACACATATAAATACTATCTCACAATGCTACACACACATATAAATACCATCTCACAGTGCTACACACACATATAAATACTATCTCACAGTGCTACACACACATATAAATACCATCTGAGGGCTGGGTCACATAAAAGAATATCAGCTTTCCAGCCTGTAGATAGGCCTATTGCAAACATTTGGATAGTGTGTACACATTTCTATACCAAACTGCAGCTAAGTGATAATTCAGTAAAGGTGTTAAAAAAACTGCAGCAGCTAAATACATCCTTGTAGCGTTCATCACAGAAACAAATCTTCATGGTTACAATATTTGCCTGCATCTTGAGGATCTGCCAAATGAACATCTAAATCTACAGCATGATAGTGGACAGCCAAAGTTCGTGCCCTGCAAACATAGTGAATTCCAACTCTGAGCTCCACTCACCATTAACACACAGGCAACACACGCTCTACCTGCAAAGAAATCTCAAAAAATCTAATGTACATGGATGCCATGGGCAGTGATGTAAACATTTCTCACAGAATACAGTGAATGATTTATTTTTTAAGGTCTGAGTATTCAAGTTGTATAATTGCACATAAAGTGAAAATTTGAGCCATATCTTGCACTATTTTAGAGATATTGTACTTCTAATATTTGCCAAAAAGGCACACCTTTTCCATCACTTGAGTTTCTTTTAACTTCCCCACTCAGGTATAATAGATAAACTCTCTCAACTAGGCATCAATCCATATGTTACCAGATGGGTAGCAAACTGGCTCACTGATACAACCCACCTAGTCAAAACAGGGAAAGCCACCTCAAGTAGTAGACCCATAACAAATGGTGTACCCCAGGGATCGGTGTTGGGGCTGCTGCTGTTTGGGATATACTTCTCAGAGGTTCAGGCCAAATCTAGTGGGCTATGGCTGACCAAGTTTGCAGATGACTGCAAGCTGGGTGCTGTCATCAATTCCCCTAATGATGTGGACATCCTGCAAGAGGGTCTCACCCAAATAACTGGTGCCAGAAACATGGCCTCAAACTGAATGCCAAAAAAATGCATCATCATCCCTTTTGGGGAGAGTGATGTCCCCACAAATTGTCACATTGATAATAAGGTACTAAGTATGCAATCAGTCATAAGGAACTTGTGCACCCAGGTTGATAGCAAACTGACTTTTGACCACCATATTCCCTTATAAGACGCATTATTGAGTACAATGCCCCTTTTGGCATGTACCTCACAAAGCACAAGAAAACCCATCTATTAAGAAACCTCCAAACAGGCTTTGAATAAGAGTCTACTGAATATTGATTTTGTTTACAAGCTCTTCATTATTTTTACAGAAAGTTAAGCTTAGGTTAATATCACTTGACTGAATTTAAGAGAAATGCCTATTCAACTTTTGTCTTTTACAGATAAATAAGCCATTTAAAATGTGCATATTGTCTTTTAAATTAAATGCCAACTGCTATTTTCTCCCAGAATGCATTTATTTATTGATTTGATTTTGCAGATGTCACACATGCTGCTAAGCTCACAGACATTTATTAGTGGAGACTTTGCTGGTATTTACAGTGGATAAGCATGATTCTGGTTTAGATTTATAGAGGGGGGCAATGCAGAGTGTCTAGTTGATGGGAAGAGTCTGAAAACAGCTGTGTAAGGGACGTGTGGCTGAATAAAAGTGGCTTAGACATGAATTGACTTACAGAACCACACATTTAGTAAACTTCAGTAAAATTTCAGGTCGTAAAATAATGGCTCATTCAGATTTTGCGATCAAAAGTATTCATAACTCCTTTGATCAATATAATTATCAAATGATTCTTTTAAGGCATCCAGCCTTCTCTCTTTCTTAAATATAATTTAGATACCCATTTCATTAAGTTATTAGTCATTCTAAGCAATAAATAACAGCAATCTTGTTTAAATTCATGGTTCTCTTGAGTCTGTTAATTTCTCCATTTAAAGTTATATCACTGCTAGGTTTTGTGTGGCCCAAACATTCACTCAGAACACATCCTTCTTTTTCTGCCTTGAGCAATCTTAAATATTTTTTACAGTTGCACATAAATTACCTGCATCATCCTAGTCAAGTAAATCAGCATCTAGTCCATCTTTTTCCTATGTTTTAGTTTGTATAGGGGCTCCAGACAGGGCTTCTGTATTAAAGTTTCGGTCTTACACTAATGCATAATGGTCTCTGTATTTCTTTTTTTTTTTTACTTACTATGTTGTGTCACTTGTTACATATGTTGTCTGTGTGCCTACTGAATGATACATTTTATGTTTATCTGAATTTCTCGGACTCTAAAATCATTACAATATGTTTTTGTGCCATATATGCTGATTCCATATTGCCACGGTCATCATTTTGCTGATAGAACTAACATATTTCTGACTCACAGGTGGCAGATATTGTAACTCAGCTGTTTAGAAAATGGCAGAGTACAAAATGAAAGCACATCCAACCTTTTGAAAGAAATAGTCATGTGACAGACAATAAACTAAAATAAGGTTTGGTAAGGAATGGATGTAAGCACTGATAGGGCAGGATTTAGGAGGAATCTGATAAATGGATTCTGTGGGAAGGGGGGTCTGGTACTTCCAGAAGTAAGAAAAATGAAAAGGGTTGGGAGATGATGTATGTTTATTAATGGAGGACTGCGGCAGCTGTCCCTACGTAAAACATAGGAAGATTTGATACAATGGGTGCAGAGGAATCATTCCCTCTGGTGATTTTTATGGGAAAATTACAAGACGTTGCAGTGTGGTTTTCAATGCTGCAAGTAAAAGCTTTAATTAATACAGGGAAGAGGTAATTTCTGATATTAGTTTTGAGGAAAGCAAAATTTGGAATGCTTTTGAATTTTTTATACTAGCCTGACAGAATCAGAGTTCTGGAAATGCTTTATAATAATTCTATTTTCTGAACACAGAAAGTGCAAAGTTCAGATTTAGTGCCAAATATAAAGTCATTCAATGACAAGAGCTACAAATTAGGTTGTACAGAAAATATGAGATGATTTCTTGAATGGAAAACTGCAGATGTGGACTGAGGACTGGAATACTAATGTAATGCAGAACTGGGTACAGGGACATTTGGTGCACAAACTGAATGTGCTCACTGTATAACACTGGAGAAGACATCTTTGACAACTTCGGTTTACAAATAAGGAGTGAGGAAAGACTATGCAGATATATAACAACAACCTGAAATGAAAGAGGAAGAGGTAGTTATGTAATTTAAGCAGCTGATAATATTATGGATGTAGCCTGGCATATACCATATAATCATGATGTGCAAATTCATTTTTTGAGGGTCAACATTTTGCTCAGCTCAAAGATACTGTTTTTTTTTTTTAATTTTCGTATTTATAAATTGACTAAAAGGTGCAAAATAGTCAACAAAAATAGTAAATGTACGCAAAGTGATAGATGCTCATATGGGCATAGATATGTTTTTGGAAATGTACATCAACTTCCACCAAAGTCTAACCTGACCACTCTCACTCAGGGCAGCATAGGTTTTTAATATTGCAATAAATCTCAAGAAAAGATAGGCTTAAGCCAACCCTCCTCCCCCATAGCCATGCATGCATTCTGAAAAAAAGCTATTTAATAAAATATATATCCGAAAACATGGTAGATAATGTTAATTTTTTTTAAATTCTAAAACAGCTCATTGCACACAACAATTAAATTTAAAGCCTGTATGTCATATCATTTATAGCATAATGGCTGCATATTATATTTGTTTAACATCAGAAGGGGAAAATAAGCCTGTCTTGTCAACTCTTTTAAGCAGATGTATACTCTTGGATGCCTGATATATTATTACTTATTGAATCTGCAGCTTCTAGTTGGAGTGCTGCATCTTTAATCAGTTACTTTTTATCTAGGTACCGCAATACAAATGGCAATTTTGCCATGGGGTAGAATATGGACTTGGTTTGCAAATCAAATGTTTCAAGTTACATTTGTGAAATGTAACAATATCTCTTGTATTTTCATGAGGGGGACGTACTGGCAGATGGGGAGTAACAGTCAAAGAGTTGAGGGTACAATTTCAAAAATCATGGCTATTCACCCCTGGATAATATAAACACCACTGAAATGAAACTAGCTTAAAAGAGGAGCACAAAAGCACATTGTTTTTCATTGTGTGCCATGGGAGTAAGCCTTTGATGAGACAGAATGGAAATAAAGAAAAAATGATGGAAGGTAACTATAGAGAAGACATATTCTAAAGGAAAAAGAACAAGTCTGATGCTTCTGTAGATATTCTAATTAACAACAACAAAAGTAATAATAAAAGAATGAAGGGCAAATGAGATGGAAAACCTGTTTAGAGATGAAAGCAATAATGTCTCCACACTAAATTTTTTAACAGTGTCAAATGGCTGAGTCACAAAGTAGCCATTTTATAACAACAGAACAAAGTTAAAGTACTACTGCAATGGTTTAAGGGCATCAATTAAAGAAGACTTCATACAGAAGTACAGCTGAAATCCTTCAGGAGGGGAAAGGCTAGTGGTGGTCAGTAGAAGGGCAGGATTTTTATAATGTGGACTTTTTGTATACAAGGAAGTAGAAATAACAGACATGTATGATTATAATGTAATTGAATCAGGTAGAATGACCACCCTGATAACACAGGACTGATTATAGTGTACACTACATGATGCAATGGAAACAGAATTTGGTAGGGTGTTCATAGTGGCAGTGAGACACTAACTGGTTTAAGTCCTCTGCCTCATAGTACCAAGGTCTGGGATTTAACCCAAAATTCCAGCGCCTGGCTGGCTGGAATGTTCTACTCATGTCCGTGTGGGTTTTCCCCAGGTACTCATTTTCCTTCACATCCCCAAAACATGATGGATGACTGACTACTCTAAACTGTCCATACATATTCCATTTACTTTTGTTTTCTTTTGGGCCCAAGTCACAGCCAAGAAGAGTCTGAGGATCAGCTCACTTGTCTGGGTGACAAATGACTAAAATTAAAAAAAAAGAATTATTGCAAAAGGTGCAGTCCATTTTGCATTCTAGTATACCGATACTATGTGGAACCATTTACTTTATCTTGTAAGACCATTAAGGACAAAAAGTGGGAAACAATTTGAAGAAATGTCAAAAGAATAACGCTAATAATAATGATAATAATAGCAATAACAAAGGTTACCTAAACTGTATTAAATTAAATTATATGTAGGTTTAGATGCAAGTACATAGTGCAAATTTTACAGAACCAGTAAATGGCAAAGATCTAACATAGGGACCCCAAGGCTCACTTAATAACCAGACATTTTGTTCCATACAGGAATGACTGGTTTCAGCCTTATTCAAATTTTTGCTGAGAAAGCAGATTGGATGTTCTCTGTTTCCTATTTACTGGGCTATCACTGCCTATAAACCAACCTCCAAAGCATGTGCATAAAGAATGAATGTTTTGTAAAAGGCAGGTGATATCTGAACTAGTTTTGCATATGGCCTCTGCTGAAGTATTTTGAAAGCCTCCTCAGCTTCTGATTACCATTAGATCTATTCAGGTATCTTTCCTTTGGTTAGGTTTGTAAGGGGACATGCTGTGAAAACAAACTGGGGGATGGATTTCCTATAATACCCTTGAAGACCTAAAAAAGTTTCACTTATGTTTTTAATTGGGGAGCTGGCTTTTCTTCACAACCTCTGGCTTTTCCTTTTGTGGTTTGATCAACCTTCCTCCAATCATGTATCCAAGGTGTCTTACTTCTGTTATACCCATTTTGCATTTCAGAGAATTAGCAGTAAGCCTGGCCTGCTTTAGTGAATCTAATCTGCTTGGATTTAGTGGAGATGTGAATCTCAGTCATTCAAGTGGATGGTGACATCACCCAAACAGCATAAGAATGGTGAGACTTCAGCACATCGTCCATTAGTCTTTGAAACATGGTCAAGGCCCCATGGAGGCTGAAAAGGTGAATGGTATATGGAAACAGCCAATCTGCTGTTGAGAATGAGAATTTCTCGTTAGCATCATTAGTCATGGGGATCTGCCAATATCCCATCATCAAATCCAGGATGGTTAGAAACCTAGCCTTACTTAGTTACTCATCTACCCTAGGCATACTCTATCAACTTATCTACCCAAAGCATATCAAACTTGGAGATTTTGTTGAGTCTCTCAAAACCATTACAAAATTGGACAGTGACATTCGATTTTGGGAC
Source organism: Protopterus annectens (assembly GCF_019279795.1). Taxonomy (NCBI): domain Eukaryota; kingdom Metazoa; phylum Chordata; order Ceratodontiformes; family Protopteridae; genus Protopterus; species Protopterus annectens. Next base: position 1,418,363,221 of record NC_056735.1, read on the forward strand.
TAGTACAGTAAGACCCTTCCAACCAACCACAAGATCATTCTTTAATTGCCCCTAGATTCACCATTTTTTTGCACTGCCTGTCAGATTGATTTTTTTTCAGGACTTATACAGTCTACAAGATCTTAGATCAACTTTACCCATGAAATTGTCTCTATGTGGAGTTTTATCAGAGTCATCATTCCAGATATTTTTGTTGCTCACAAATAACACTTGGATGTCTTGTTTCTGAAATTCTGAAAGGGTGTTGTCCACCATCACCTTGGATGCTCATAGGTTTATAGGTGCTTTTTAAGCCTAGCTATGCATCCCAAACCTCTGACAAATTCTGATACCCTTGATAAGTGTAATCAGGGGCTTGGGAGATGAAACATTTACAAGCAGGGGCTTGGGAAATTAACCATTTACAGGTTGCCTGTGTCTATTAGAGACATAGGTGCCAAACCAGGGATGAATTTCCTGTTGCCCATCCAATTGTCCAAGTTACACTTGAATGGAGTTAGGGAGGAACTCTGCTTCACATGGATGTTGATCTTGACCCAGAGATGGTGGAGTCTGTGGAATACATACCTGTCTCTACAGCAGGTTCAATTTATATCACAGGCAAGATTTAAGTTTTTAGAATGGTTAATTCTAATGCAGTTTGTTTTGTGAATATGCAGGAGTTCCATCAGAGTAGGGTCTGACAATGCCCTTTATGCCATGGATCTCCCCCAATAGCCTGTAGGAGACAGAATACAATGATAGGACCTTGAGGCAGTCTGCATAAGAAATTTTACTTACACCCTGTATTCTTTTAGTGTGGAACCTCTGTGGACATTCCGTTTTTTAGATATGCCTGATTAGGAACATATCAAAGGGGGCATTGTACTCAATGATAGGTCTGATGAATACCAAATACAGTGGAACAATGACTTCTTTGGACCTAGTTGCCATACCTTTGTTTATAAGTTGCACAGCATAGAATGATTTCCTCACTTTTGTGGACATATGATGGTCAAAGGCTAGATTGCTGTCTATGTGTGTCTCTAAGTCCTTGTCTGCTGGGTCATCTCTAAGGGGTGTGTTGTCAATATGATAGTTACCAGGCATGGATGACTTCCTGAGGGATACTATTATGCATTTCTTGGCATTTAGTTTTAGTCCACGTCTCTGACACCAGTTGCTTGTCTATGTCAGTCCTTCCCGGAGAGCATTTGTGTCGGTGTAAGATTCAATGACAGCTCCTAAGTTGCAATCATCTGCAAATTTAGTCAGCCAGAGACCATTGACATTGGCCTTGACTTCAGATAAGTAAATGCCAAAAGGAAGCAGTCCAAGGACTGATCCCTGAGGGACTCCACTTGTGACTAGCTTCTTTGTAGAGGTGGAGTCTCCAATTCTAACTTCCTGGATCTAGTCTGTGAGCCAGTTGGATATCCACTGGGTGACATACTGGTTTGTACCTAACCTCTTGAGTTTGTCAACAATGTAGGGTATTGTGTCAAATGCCTTGGCCAGGTCAAAGTAAGCAGTGTGAACCATTTTTCCCTCATCTATTGCTTTAGAGATCTTCTCAAAGAAGTCCACCAGGTTGAGCAGGCATGATCTGCTCTTAACAAAACCAAACTGGGTTGGGTCCAGTGTCTGTAGGTTTACTATATCATTATTGATCATTTCTATGATAATTCCTTCCATGGTTTCACATATAAGACTAGTACTAATGAGACTTATGGGTATGTAGTTTCTAGGGTTTGCAGATGGCCCACCTTTATGCAGAGAGGTGACTGTTGTTGATCTCCATTCATGAAGCCTGTTTGGAGTCTACAGTTAAATAGCAATTCCAGAGGGCCTGATAGGTCATGTTTCATGTTACTTAGAAGGCATGCTGGTATACTGTCTGGGCCCATTGATGCAGTGTTAGTGATGGCAGTGGGAGTTATATTTGATGGTATTTTCTGGGGGAGGGTTGAGGTGGAGAGAGGGCTAAAGTTGGAGCTGAATTTATTGGCTAGTAATTTTGCTACATCTTCTGGGTCAGTATAGGAGGCTCCATTTACAGTGAGCTCTACACACAATTGTGTATTGCTTTTGAGGTTGTAGACATAGCTAAAGAATGTCTTGTGGTTATCCTCCCAATTTTTGCCATGATTTTCTTCCTTCTGTTATACAGCCTATTGATTTTGTGATTCCCCAGGGTGGCTTGCTTTTTGAGTTAGTTCTGTACTTATTCCTGGTGGTTACAGTTGCTTCTATGCAGCTATTAACATGCTTGTATAGGGTTTTGTGAAGAGTTCTGTCTAAGTAGCAGTGTACTCAGGGTTTATGGGGCCTTGCAATTTTGCCAGGTTATCACTTAATAGCAGGAAGTTAGCCTTAGAGTAGTTCCTGAATAGTCTAGGTTTAGCTGGGAGTCCAGGTTTTATTTTTACTTCAGAGGAGACCATTTTGTGGTCTGACTTTAACAGGGAAGACATTACACTAGGTGGTGTGCAGCACTCTTCCATATTAGTGAGGTCCAGATCCAGTATGGTTTCACCCATGGTTGGTGTACTGACAATCTGGTCCAGAGAGTTTGTGTTTACAAAACCCAACAATTTCTGTGTCTGTACATTTGGTGTCATATTGGATTCCAAGTTAACAGTGTGGTAATTAAAGTTGCCCGTGAATATGGTATTAGGTTGGATAGTGAGTGTTTCCCATATGTTTAAATATATGGTATGGGTTGGGGTCATAGAGGGGGACCTATAGCTTGCAAGGAAGTGGTATTGGAGTTTGCCTATGGTGATTTGAATGAGGAGCAGCTCAAGTGCATTGTCCTGTTTGACCAGCCTTGAGGTATATTTAATGTTGATGTAAATTAAGACACCCCCACCTTTACTCCCTGTCTGTGTAGTAGCTGGTCAAAATGTATGGAAGGCATTATAAACTTGCACTGTTGGTATGCTCTCTGTGGCTTAAAATCATGTATAAGTGACCTCACAGACATCAGCATTTTTTAGGATGAAGAGAGCTTCTGGGGAGTAGAGTTTTTTGTTAAGACCCCTAGGACTGAGCTGTAATACCTTTAGGTTTTCTTGGTTTTGCTTTGCTATGTTGGAAGTACTTTCAGTTTGGCATTGCCTAAAAAAGGCACTGGGGGAAGACAACCTTTTAGCTAATATTTGAAAGCCTAGCGGGGAAAGGTCCAACCATCCCTGGCAAAGCAGCGTGGTCAGTTGACTGTCTCCTTCCATGCTGACAAATATTGCACCCCTTAGAATGACACCAGAAACTAAGCCAATTATTAAAGTCAGTCATCTTTTGTTTGTATTGTGGCATCATTCTTAGAGAAGGTAAAATGCTGTTCAATGCTAGGCTTATACCAGCACATATTCTGAGAGCTCCATGATGACTGTCTTCACATAGTCTTGGGAGGTATGTCTCAAGTCATTTACACCCACGTGAAGTATGATTGAGTCATACTGGCACTTGTGGTCTGATGACCTGAGCACATACATAATGTGGTGGATCCGAGCCCCTGATTAACAACTGACCGTGACTTTCTAATTACACAGCCTGGTGAGAGGGACATCATTGTGTCTCACGGTGGAGTCTCCAATGACCAGAATGTTGGATTGTGTGGTGGCTTGCCTTATGGGCTTAAAAGTAAAGACTCTATTAGATGTATCTGTATGTGTTGATGTGGGTGTTATTTTGAAAGAGTGCATTTGGGATTGCTGAGGGTATTTGTTATGTGTACTTTGTCTAGGAGGTCTTTTGGGTTTAGGAAGGTTATATTGAAGTGCCTCAGCATATATGAGGCTATACGGCTGCTTTGAATTGTGTGTGATGGGTGCAGCGTGTGTACTACTGACAACCTTATTGACATTAGGAGTACTTTTATGTGAGAACTTTGTTTCCAGTGACATTGTGTAAATATGTCTCTCACATACCATATCAATTTGTTTGAGAATTAACTGGTGGTCACTAAACATGAGGTAATTTCTACATTGCTTCAGCATGCTCATACCTACCATGCTGGTAATGGAGGTAGTGGAAAAGTTCATATACATGTCAATAGACCCTTCTTTATTGATTAGACTGCTGGAGTAAGAATATAAAGCAATGTCTTGAATATCCGGTTTGCAACTCTGGGGATAGTGCTTGTTACTGCAAACTAGTTGCCCCATATGAAATTAGGTATTGGTAAATTTTTAATCGTATTTTTACAGGAAAAATGTCACTCGATGTGTATGTGTCTATACAGGGCACTGCCAAGCACTTGAGGGAAAACTAAAAAATAGACCATGAAAATTTAAGGATGAAGTATTTAGGCAGATATTCTGAAGTTATAAACAAATCAAGCAGTAGTTACTGAAAACAAATAATTAGCTTGTCAAGAATGATGAAAAGAAGGGAGTCGCATGATAGGCTACTGCCTATCTACTACTAGTGCCAATCTTACCACAGCCTCACTCTGCTGGGATGCAATGCTCCTTTGCTTCTTCTATCACCAGAAGTGAAACATTAGCACCAATCCCAAGATGAGAAGCAGACCACAGCCTATTTGGTAATCCACAGTCTTGTCTCAGATGATGCAAGGGCCTGTAGGCTTGTTGTAGCATTTTCCAGGTAGATCCTTTTAATAGCAACCAGAGAAGTTAGGAATGTGAAGCACAGACACTCACTGCCCTACCATAAACAGTTGGGATCAATGCACTCTGCTCCTTCTCTCACGAGGAACAGACTATAAGCACAAATTCCAAGCCGCCACCTATGAAGCAGTTTTTAGGTTTTTTGGGGCTCAGCAGTCTCCAGGAAATAATTTCACTGTGCTCCTTCTCTCACCAGAAGAAAACAGAAGCAATAATCACAAGATGACTACTAAAAGGCAGAATGTGGGTTCTCCAATAATTGGTGGTCTTGCAATAGATGTTGCAGATTTTAAAGGTAAGATGAAAAATAGGTCACTATCCCAAGCACTGCAGTGTACACTAAGCAATTAGAAACAAAAGAGTGAGCAACTTAAGCTGTAGCTGTCTAAGTGGAGAGCCATTAATTTTAAAAGAGCAAGATAGATTGAAAGGGGGTGGGCACTTTATATTCTGGTTCTATGGAATACAGTGGGATGGCCAATAAATTTAAATAGTTGAATCAGAGTGATTCAATAAAATGATAATTGTGTGCTTACTCACAACAGCCAATGAAAGGGGAGAGGGATGGAGATATGTGGTCAAATTAACATAAAGGGCAGGTAACTAGAAAGACAGTTGTGTTTAACAACCCAACAGCACCAGAGAGGAAGGGTGGGAAAAATTTTCTGTGTGACTCTTAAGAGACACAGCTGCAGTCTGTTTCCTAGTTTTAATATGCAATTAAAAGCAGAATACAAGTAAAACACAGTGTAAAGAAAATAAATCACAGTATACAAAATAGAAGCCAATAAAGTAATACAAAATATAAGAAAGCAAAAGCAAACTAACCTTTCCCTCACAGCAAGTTGTGGCAGAGTCTGGGTGAACTTTCCCAGTAAACTCTGAAATGTTTTTTTTATGTTTAGTTCCACCCTGAGTTCACAGCTAATTAACCTTAATTGACCTGTTCTAACTTCTGTGTGACTCCTTAATTGATCTGTTCTAATTTCTGTGTGACTCACAAGACACAGCTGTGGACTCTTTCCTAGTTTTAATATGCAATTAACAGCAGAATACCAGTAAAACACAGTGTAAAGAAAACAAATGACAATATACAAAATAGAAGAAGGCAATAAAGTAATACAAAACATAAGAAAGCAAAAGCAAACTAACATTTTGCTCATGGCAAGTTGCGGCAGTCTGGTAGAGCTTTTCCAGTAATCCACAGTAATGATAACATCTGCGTTTCTTGTCACTGACCTCACATAACATACTCATAACACTCACTTTGTCTCCTTCCAGGACTTTAAGACATTTATATGTTAACTATATGTACCACCACTTCCATGCCCCCTTACATTTATTCATTCATTTACCTTTTGAGGTAGTTGCCATTTTGCCAAGAACTTGTTTTCATTGCAAGAACCCAAACTAAAGCTTGGTTTCCTACTCCCAGGTATTTATAGTTGAGTTTTTGTTGACTAGCTTGTATTCTTTCCAAATACTCTCACACATCTGCAATTACCATTTCAGGCTCTCCTGTAAATCAGTGTAATGCTTTAGGATAATGTTAAAAGGCAGATTTCCTCTTTCCATGCTTTTTCAGGACTATATTACAAGTGCTCAAAATCCCAAGTACTCAACACCCACTATTTCAAAGCCAGGAACTTGAGTGCCCTGTAGCTTGGGTAGGCTAATACTTGCAACCATGGCTAGGGAGTGCTGACTGCACTCAGACTCAAATATGAGTTTATTCAAGCAACTGAAGGGAGGTAGTGGGAGGGTTGTTTTAGAATAAGGGAGCAGGAGGGAATTTTAGGATTAGGGAGTGGAAAGGGAGTTTTAGAGTAAGGGACCCATTGGAGAAGTTAGGTTTGGGGAGGGGATTAGAGTTTTAGGACTACCGGAGCAGGAAAGGAGTTTTAGGTTTAGGGAGCAATTAGGGAATTTAGGTTTGGAGAGGTGATTGGAGTTTTAGTGTTACAGATTGATCAGGGACTTTAGACTTTTGGCAGGGGAGTGGAGGTTTATTATTAGGTTCAGAGAAGTAGGGTTAGGAACTGAGCTGGAGTTTTAGGGTTATGATTTAGGTTCTGGTAAGGCTTTGTAGCACATAGGACTGGGCATTGGGTTTGGTTATGCATGAAGAGGAGATCCTGTATACTACATAACCCTGAAAAAGCAAGTGCTTGAACTTGAGCAAGTGGCAGTGAGCAGGTGTGTCATGAGCTGCTAACACACAAGCTATATCCAGTGGCCCTCTGGGACACCTACAATATGGCAGTTTGAAGGGGTTAATCCTGTAGAAGATTGGGTTACCTCTCAGACTGAAAAAGTTAAATAGGGCAACATTTGGATTCTGGAGAAGCAGGATGAGGAGGATGATAGTGGCCAGTTGAGCCCAATTTACCCATCCTGAGGGGAAGGACACATTCCAATTCACTGCAGTACCAGAATCTAATTTAGAGAAAAGTGCATCATATGCAGCAGTAGCTGGGAAGTGGGATTGGCCCTGCCAAACTGCATTCACACAGTAGTTTTCATGGAACATATGTAGGAATGTACACCCCCAAGAAGGAAGGCATTGCAGGCCCCAAGTGGTTAGGAAAACAGAAAAAAAAAACAGAAAAACAGATAATGGTTGTTTACATTGCTACTTCCCACAATAGGTTCTCACCCCACAGGAGAATGAATAGGTCATTTAGTTGTGCAAGGCCTGATGGATTAATGCACACAATAAAAAAATGTTGATCCGAAGGTGGGCATTCGAAATCACGGGCATATAATTAGCCTTCACCAGCAGTACACAATGATGTTCTTTGTGAGGGGCTCTGTCTATAGTTTGTTTAATAGTCCTTTAGAAGACACTAACAAACAGGTAATATACATTCTACATAAGATGTGCCACTCCCTTTATTTTGTGAGTCCTATGCTTCTCTTGAGAGCTGATTGGCTATTTTGTAGGAAGATGACAGAACGGGAATGGCTTTGGATACAGCATTTCTGACGTGCAGAAAAAAGTGAGAGAATGGTCTAGCTAGACTCCTAGGCACTTTTTAGGAACCAGATGCTTCAACATTAATTCCTCCAAGTGCTAAAATGCTCAGGCTCTTACTTACACATGCCAGCTTCATGTGAGTGCATTGCAGTATTTAATACTAGCTATTATGTAGTTTAGTATATTGGTCACACTAACAAGAATTTTACTGTGCTCTTTTTGACCATCCCAGAGGCTCACACTAGTCACTCAACAGATGCCATGGTCAGAGGTCAGTCTGAGGAGTAGTACATTTATTTATTTATTAACATTTGTTTACAGGGAAATTCTTACTGGGCACAGGTGCCCCTTTTCAGTGGAGAACCAGGGAGAAAAGCTCCAAGGTATCATATTTAATGCAATCAATGTTTATAATAATACATTTTATAATGCAGTTTCAGTAAATATATAGCATAATACTCAGTATAATAAAATGTGTATAGATATTCAAAAACATTACATTTACAAGCCTTATATTGAGACTTTACATATGGAAGAGTGGTGTATAAGATTGGTAAGAATAATTTAAGAAATACAACAGAGTGAGGTATTAGAGGAGATAAGCAAGTCTGAATGTTAACAGAGAAGTAGTGATGGAATAGTAATATGGTTGTGCTAATTAGAAGTAGGTATAGTAGTTTAAGTACAATAATGTGAGGTATTAGAAGGGGATAAGATTCCTGTCCCAGAGACTTCTCATACTCTGGAACAGACTACCTATCTATGTCAAACAGAGCTCCTCGTTAGCACTCTTCAAGAAAAATCTTGATGATTGGATGGAAAATAGGAAATTCACCCTGGGGATCATTTCTGTGGCTCTGCTTGACAGGGGCACAGGAAAATAATTTTTTTGGGTGGCGAAAGCCAGGGTACCTTTTTGGCTAGGCTTATATAGGCCTTAGGGCCAATAGCCTAATACCTATGAACCTCTAAGCAGGTTAAGTGATTTAAGTGCTTTAAAGGGAGGTATAAGAAAGGTGATGAAGGATGTGAGAGCTATGTCCTAAGTGAGGAGCAGGGACAAAGCCAGGAGGAAGAGAGCAAGTATTTTAGTAATGATCTGAAAATATAAAGGTGTGTAATAGACCTGATTGATATAGGAATTTTATTCCAAGTTCTAGCTATACTATTGCAATAAAGAATTAACCCAGCAGTCATTTGTGGCTTGTAGATGGTAAGCAGGTGTTTATTATTTGAATGGAGGGGACGATTTGGAAGATTGTATTGGAGTATGTGGATAATTGCTGGACAGGCAGATGGGGTACTGATGGTTTTACGGGTTAAGGTGAGCTGAGTGTAAGATAGGTGGTGAGGAGGCTCAAGCCAATTAAGTGTTTTAGTGCTAAACAGTTGTTGGTCTGGTAATATTTGTTGCAAGCAAATTTGCTGACTTTGTTATAGCACTGTTCAAATTTGGAATTAAGTGAGGCTTGTAGGTTGGTCATGATAGGGGCTCCATAAAGGAGAGGGTAAGAGGTAAGTGGTAGCTAGAGTTACCTCAGCAGAGTCTGTAAGGAATTTCTTTATTCTGTGTAGGATTTATTTAAGAATATTGTGAATTGGAAAGGCACAACTAGTTACCTTTGTGGTTGGATGGGGGAGCAATAGTCAGCTATAATCCTAAAGGTTCTGTTCTGCAGAAAGCTCTTGAGCCATCTTAATTCAATGTTCTGTAGCCAACAGTAACTTCTAATCAAAGTTGTGTGTGATATGTTTAATCAAATACTTGGGTCAGACCTTAAAAGATGACCATTGTTAACTCTCTTTGTCCCTAACTCTTCAAAACATATACCCCTAAACTACTGTCATGCATAACTCACTGACAGTTATTAAACATCCTAGTACTTTTACTGTGCTCTTTTTGACCATCCCAGAGGCTCACACTAGTCACTCAACAGATGCCATGGTCAGAGGTCAGTCTGAGGAGTTAGTTATTTTTTTGTAACATTTGTTTACATCAGGGAATTTCACTGGGCACAGGGGCCTTTTTTCAGTGGGAGAACCAGGAGAACCAAGGTATTTAATATTTAATGCATTCAATATTTTTTTTGAAGTATAGAGAACAACCTACTAGCATGGGTTGTAAAGTAGCTACTAACACAAGCAAGCACCAAGCTTCCTTTAGTGATACACAGGACTCTGCTTTGTAATCATTATCAATGGGACAATCTCCTTTATATGGGGCCTGTACCTTACCAGTGCGCATTTGCTGGACATCTGTAAAACATGATTGACCCTGTCAACATCCATATTCTGGAAAAATGTAAACATATCAAACTCTCTGTCAGTGTGCATATATGGGACATTTATAAAACATGTTAAACTTTGTCAGTGTGCATATGCAGGACATGTACAAAACACATTAAACATTATCAGTGTACATATACTAGACAGGCATAAAACATACTAAATGCTGTCAATGTGCTTATGCTGGATATGTAAAAAACATATTAAACTTTATCAGTCTATCTATACTAGACATGCATAAAACATACTAATTGCTGTCAATGTGCTTATGCTGGACATGTATAAAACATATTAAACTTTATCAGTGTGCATATACATAGGGGGGTTTCTCCCATATCCGAGAAACATGCTCAGTGTTTCCATCTCAAACTCACCAATGAATGGAGCTGTGGGCAGCAGCACAGACTCTACATTGTGCCCTATAGGGGGAAGAGTTGTACAGACCAACCACTTTGGGCATCTACTGTGGTGCACAATATCCTCAAGCTAGGAGAACACGGATCACAGACTGAGCTCCGTGGCAGGGCTAGTGACTCAATGGTGTAAAATATGGCTCTAGGTGATTCAGTCATGTTGACAAATTTTGCCAAAATGGGCATGGGTAGTTAATGGTGATAAGTGGGCTGAGGACCTGGGCTTCTCTGACCTACGCCAGGGACCCTTACTAATGGTGGGATGGGTATATGTGCCCCTATTGGCCAGTGTGTGCCTGCCATAAAGCCCAGCAGCCCAGGGTCAATAAGCTACTGGCCAGCCGGTGTCTAGTTGCCCAGTCTGGGTTACCTGGGATAGCTCTGTTGAGCGAAAGCTGGACATAAAACCAACCAACCTGCCAAACATGAACTGAGAATTGCTACACTTGATGTAGGTTCACTGACAGGCTGCAGCTTGGAAGTGGATGACATGATGATACGGAGGAGGCTGGGCATCTTATGTATCCAAGAGATGAGATGGAAGGGCAGTGCAACAAAGCCATTTGGCTTGGGATCCAGACTCTACTACTCATGAGGGGGACAGGTTAGAAATGGTGTAGGAATTGTGGTGGGAGAGAGGCTTCAGAAGGCAGTGATCGATATCATCAGAATTAATGACAGACTCATGGCAATCAGTCTCCAGTGTAATGATAGGGTAGCATTCATAATCTCAGCCTATACCTCATAGCAGGGTTGCGATAGTGAGGAAAAGACTGGATTCAGACAGTAGTTGCAGGACCTACTAGATAAACCCAGGGAACATGAATTGGTGTTGATAATGGATGACTTGAATGCACATATTGAGACAGACAGAACAAGATAGGAGGACTGCCTGGGTCCACATGGATGGGGCAACAAGAATAAAGAAGGAGAAGCCATTCTAGCCTTCTGTCTGGCAAATGGCTTGATAGCAGACAACACATGATTTAGAAAGAGAGACAGTCACAAGATCCCATACAAGAGAAGCCAACATGCAACTCAGGTAGATTTCCTCCTAGTAAGGAAAAAGCACTGGGGTAGAATCCATTATTGCAAAGTCATCCCCAGTGAAACAGTCAGCCCACAGCATAAACCACTAGTTGCCACAATTAGCTGCAAGCAGTAATCAGAGAAGGTTCTAAGGTCAACAGAAACCAGGCTGAAGACCTGGAAGTTTACTGGAGAGACAGTTCAACAGTTCAAGGAATTACTTAGGGCTCTAGCACCCCAAGAGGAGGAGAAAATAGGCAGAGTTGAGCAAGAATGGCAGCACCTAAAAAACAGCATGTGTTAGGACTACAGAAAAGATATGTGGGTGAGCCAGGTATGGAAATAAGGTACATAAGGAAAGCTGCTGGTGAAATGTGGAAGTCCAGGAAGTCATCAAAAGAAAGAAGGAGTGCAGGAAGAATTGGGAGATAGAAAAGACTGACCAGGCTAGTAAGGGCTATTGGTTGACTAACAAAGAAGAAGCTAAGAAAGAAGCAAAGAATAGGGTATCAGAGGCACTTTACCAGCTTTTGTTGAGTGACTCAGTAAGTGGCACAAAGAAAATATATCAGGTTGCAAGGCAAAGACAGAAAGATAAAGAAGATAGTCAGACACGCTTCATAAGGGATACCAGCAACAACCTGTTCACCAGTCCAGAGGACATCAAAGGCAGATGGAAGGAGTATTTCCAGCAGCTTCTGAATGAAGAAAACCCAACAGAAGCTGTACTGCCCCAGAAGCAGCCTACAATGAGAGAAGAAGAGGAGCCCACCCTAGAAGAAGTAAGAACAGCACTAAAGAAAATGAAGTCAGGGAAAGCAGCAGGATCAGATGAGCTCACAGCAGATATGAAAAAGATGTTGTGTGGGATAGGGGAGAAATGGCTCCTGAGGGTATTAATAGCAGTGTGGAGAGAAAGGCGTATCCCAGATGACTGGAGAATAAGCATACTCATGCCAGTGTACAAGAACAAAGGGGACATCCTCAACTGTAGGAAGTGCAAAGGCATCAAACTCCTATTATATTGCATAAATGTTCCGGAGATAGTGACTGATAAACAGATACGCAGAGCAGTTGAATGTAAGATGGGAGATGAGCAGTTTGGATTCAGAGCAGGATGCAGCACAATCGACCTGATGTTTGCAGTGATACAGATACTTGAGAAGAAGCTAGGCATGAGGAGAGAGTCCAACTGGGCATTCCTATGATTTGAGAAAGCATATGACAAGGTCCCAATTAAGCAGATCTGGGCAGTACTGCGGTGGTTTGAAGTCCAAGAAACATCAGTAGAATTAGTGCGGGCTATGTACAAGGACCCAATGACTCAAGTGCAAACAGTGTTTGGCCTCACAGAGGGGTTCCCAGTGGAAGTGAGTGTACACCAGGGTTCAGCTCTGAGCCCACTGCCATTCATACTGGTGATGGACTACATTAGCAAACAGGTTGGAGGGGACAGATCAACAAAGTTGCTGTATGCAGACAATGTGGCATTACAGAGAGACTCTGAGCTAGAAATTCAGCAAAGGATAGGAGAATGGAATGCAAAACTGAAGGCATATGGGATGAAACTAAGCACAGATAAGACAGTGGTAATGGCAGCAAATTGGGGAAATCAGAAGAAGCTGAGAATAGAGATAGAAGGGAAGATAGTGGAACAGGTAAACAGATTCAAGGATCTGGGAGGGCTGGTTGAGGAGAAGGGAAGTCTGAATGAAGAGGTCAAATCTAGAATCAGAGGGGCTGCAGCCAACTGGCATAGAGTGTCAGGTGTAGTCTATGACAGAAGAATGCCAAAGAAGCTGAAAAGTAAGGTGTGCAAAACAGTGGTGTGGCCAGTATTACTGTATGGTACAGAATCCTGGGCAGTAAAGGCAGAGCAGTTGAAGAAGCTAGAAGTGATGGAAATGAAGTGTCTGAGAAAGGTGGTAGGATGTACACCGTGGGACAGACGAAGAAATGAGGACTTAAGAGCAAAAGCCAAAGTAGCTCCAATTGCAGAAAAGATCAAAGAGAACAGATTATGGTGGTTTGGACACGTGCAGAAAAGCAAGAAAAAAATCTGTTGAAGAAGATTTGAGACAGACAGGAAGAAGGTAAGAGGAAGTGAGGACATCTAGCAAAGAAGTGGCTGGATTGTATGAAAGAAGATCTGCGACAGTCAGACATGAGTGTTGCAGAAGACAGGAGTGTGGCACTGAATCGAGACAGTTGGCGACAGTTAACACAATACCCCGACCCCATGTAGAAAAAATGGGAAAAAGGGGGCTGATGATGGTGATGAATGTACATATACTAGACTTGCATAAAACATACTAAATGCTGTCACTGTGCTTATGCTGGACATGTAAAAACATACTTGACTTTACAACTTTGCATACTGTAATGTACCAGTCCACACTTTACATCTATATAAATAATATCATTCCTGAGGAGTGGCTGAAGGTTGGATACTACACATAATCTTAGTCAAAAGGCTGAGAAGTGATCTTCACTTAAGATCAGTCTACGACAGCAATTAACACATTTAGTTAGTAAATAAATAAAACAATAAAACAGTGACTATTAGCCACAATGAAGCTTTGGGTATTAAGGCTTTATGAGATGATGAAATATCTGATTTGCATGTTAATACCTGGTTACAACTTTTTTCAGGATTTTGGATTGGATAGTTGGGAGACTGCTGTAAAAGCATTAGCGTTGTTGAGTGGCCCTTTTATTGGTAGAGGAATAATTGTCATAGTTCTTTGCATTTCTGGAAAAATGCCCAATGAAACAGTGAGTTTTATGATGTGTTACAAAGGAGCTGCAACAAACATCATAAGGCTTTATGGCCATCAGATCCTGCTTGGTCATAATGCAGTACCTTTCTTAGCCATCTATTTGCAATGGAAATTGAAACCCGTGTGAACTGATAGTCAGCCAAGAGACACCAAACAGGGCTTCTGCTGTTCTAAACATGTTCCACTCTTTATTTCAGTATCTTCACAGCACAACTTCTGGATGAAGAAAATAGCAAACTGATCTACTACTTTTAGCTTGACCCTTTCTAACCATGTTCAGAGTTAGTGTGACTTAAATTTATGTCTTCCTTTGACAATAAGTTGCAAAATGTCATTTTCAGATATTAGGCTGGTTAAAGGTGGTTAGTATAACAGCTGAGTTCTGACTTTGAGTATATTGTGCACACTACTTTGGTATTTTGTTATTTAAGTTTGGTGAACAAGTCATTAGAAATGAGGTGGTGGTCTTCTATTCCAAAAATAGAACCCCTCCTCCAACTATTGTTTTCCTGTATTTTGACTTTGGAGTACCTGCCAGGTTTCATCATAGTGACTGGAATGATGTCTTCTGGCTTCAGCTGTTATTCTATGATCCCAAGAGCAGCAGGTTTCCACATTTTCAATATTTTGATTGTTGGAAATTTATTTCTAATTTTGTCACCAATCATTTTTATAATTTTGATATCTCTTAACTTGTTGGGGTAAATGTTATTGGACATTGCTGCTAACAGTCCATCTATGACAGCATATTAATGCATTAATAAAACTAGAAACCCTTGGAGGGATGACACTGATTTTATCTCTTGATGTACACCAAAGTTTTAGAAAGATAACAGTCATGGTCCTTTAAACCTGGTTAATTAATACTTTGCAGTGGTCCCACTAATACTTTGTTGCAGATTGAGATTCTTATAACACTTACAAGTACTAAAATGGAGAATATAGATATGAAGTATAAAACAAAACAAATCAAAACATACAAAGAAAGAAAAGAAGGAAGAGAAGAATTAAATGAAAGAAAGACAAATGTATTGTGTATCTAGTTACCGGTTTTTATTAAATGGGAAATTCCAAATGGACAAAAAAAAAATTTAAGTGAAATTCTGGGCAGACAAGATATGCAAATGTTTCATTTTTGCATAAGATCAAACAAACAAATTTAGCAATAGTAATGCATGTACATATAGTCATAAGTTCATAGGTGCATACTAGGTTAATGACCATTAGGGCCTTTAAAAGCCTAGTCATGCAACCTAAATGGGACCCCAACATTTGACTTATATAGGGGGTGATATACTTAGAGTACATTTATCCATCAGAGGCATAGGTGCCAGACCAGGGGTGAATTTCTGATTTCCCATCCATTGGTCATAGTTGTACTTAAATAGAGTTAGGGATGGCTCTATTTCCACATGTGTCTGTTCAAGAGAATGGAAATTCTCTCAGAAACATATCTGCCCCTCCAACATGTGCTAGTTATGCTGTAAACAGAATTTAGGTCTTTTGATCTAGTAGTCCTAATACTGTTTTTTTGCGGATGTGCAAAAGGTTCATAAAAACAGGGTCCAGGGATGCATTGCACTCCAGGCAAAGATCACCTCTTACATGTTTGTATGATACAGAGTAGGGCCTTTTGTTTACTTCCTGTATTCTTTTTGTAAGAAACCTTTGTGGACATTCTATTTGCTACATGTGTCTGTTCAGGTACATACCAAAGGAGGTATTATGCTCTTATGATGGGTTTGATGAGGGCTAAGAACACTGGTACAATGATCTCTCTCAACCTAGATGCTTTTCCCTTACTTGTAAGTTGAGCAACATAGAATGATTTTCTTATTACATCGGACACATGTCGGACAAAGGCTTGGTTGCTATCTACTCTACATGAGTTTCCAGATCCTTCAATAGTGAATCAGCTTTTAGGGATTAGCTTTTACAAGTAATTCTACTTGTGGAGACAAGAGTGCAGTATAATGCAGAAACACAATCTTCCCACAACTGCAAATTAAGCTACAAGACTAAGGTCCCAAAATAAACTAAAAAAATGCAAACAAACATGGAAAAAAACAAAAAAGTAGAAAGAAGTATCCCCACACAGGTACACATAAGTACAACTGAAATATTTAAGCAGAATTGAAATAAAACCTTTTTATTTTCTCTTTCCTTTTTGATGAAAAGCTTGTTACTCACAGTTCATGGTCTTTCCAGGTCTTTCAGTAACTTATTGGTTTAAATAACCTATTCAGTAGTCACATGACTAAATCATTAGCTAGGTGTAAACTGCAACTGCCCACTAAGAAAAAAAATAAAGCACTTTAAGTTAATTATAAAACTGGCATTCTGATAGAAAAAGTTTTGTTTTTATTAGTATCTTGTATACGTGTATGTGACTACTAAATGGGTTGTTTAAACATGTGACATCTTATAAAAACAGTTCTGATGAAGTCCCGATCTTTTGGATAAAAGTGTTTAACTTTAATAAAGTTCTTTATTTGTTCATCCACCTTGTGGAAAATTTGAGAGTTTGGATCACATGGGTTATGGCACTGGTGCATTTCATTTTGTTTCATCCTCTCCCAGTCATAGACCACCTAGGGTACACCATACAAATGCTCCTCCATACTGTAACTCACTTCTTTTACCACAAAGTAACAGCAAGTTGAGTGGATTGTTCTTAAACTTGGCACATTTCTGTGCAGTTTCCATAACAGGTTCTTAAGGCAGTGGGACTGCCACCATAGCATTTTACATACATACATACATACATACATACATACATACATAACTATGAATCTGAGACAGTAATGGTACTGTTAGGGAAAGGTATTTTAGTTCCACTAACAGTACCATTGCAAAAGAGAAAAGGGCACAGAACACACAGAACATAAAACAAGCTCAACACTGAATCTATCCCCTTACCTAACCCTTACTCCAATCACTTCCATATTCACACCAACTACTATAACACAGTCTTACACATCACAACAACCACTTTTTCATTCAAACATTAATTTTCCTACACACTGCCATTTAACTGCACTATATAAAATGAAAGTCAACCATATGTGATTTGATTTGCACAAATGATCATTCACTCATAGGGAAAGGTATTTTAGTGAAGCTGCGGTGGTGCAGCAGTAGCATTGTCGCCTCACAGCAAGAGGTTCTCCCGTTCAATTCTCGGCGGATGCACCTTCTGTGTGGAGTCTGCATGTCCCCCCACGGTTGAGTGGCATTTGAAAGACATGCATAAAATGGGCATGCCTTCGTTGAAGGTTGGGTGTCGGGCTGGAAACTCAGCACCGTAAAAATCTACTGCCAATCATTAGCGGACCGGAGTTCTGCTGTGGTGACCCCTAACCAGGAAAAGCCAAAAGAAGAAGAAGGGAAAGGTATTTTAGGAACATAATGTATATGTATTTGAAAAATAAAACTTCCTTACTTACCATTACTCCAGTCATGGTACCCTCCATACAATGTTATTTTAAGAATCAAAAAATAATAGTGCTTTTCAGTCAAAAAGGACAATTAAGGTAGTTTCATACAATTAACAGGCAAAGCAATACAAATAAATAAATTAGTCCTATTACATAAAGAGCTGTCCGTTACATCTGCCCAGAAACTGATTTATGTTCTGGTGTTAAGCTGTGATGGAAATTTATATGTATAAGTGGCTATGATCCTTTGGAAATCAAGCATTATCCAAAGAAGAAATCTATACTGAGACAATGTGCTGCAGTAATTTTTGTTCTGTTAGTTTATGCAGAAAAAGGAACAGTCTTACTTATTGAAGGTGAACTGACTGAATATACCATTGCATCAAGCTTCCCCCATGTCAATAGCAGTGGCAAAAAAAAGGCTTGCATCTACGTCTGTGGGAAGGATGAAACTCAACGGACTGGCATTTCAGTGATCTTGCCCTCCGTGATACCTGCAACAAAGTATTTCACTTTGGCCATGAGTAGTAGAGGCTGAGGAAAGTTTGTGCATGTCCTTGTTGTAGGTAAATATTGCTGGTGATGGTTTTCCGATTAGGGAGAAGAAGGGAAAGAAAAAAAATCTGCTCTGTAGTAGAGGCAAATTGCTGAGAAATTCATTTTAAAGTGTAATTGTTTGCACATTTGTATTGCATGCTTGAAGTACTACTCACTGTCTTGCAGTCTTTTGACAGTGCAGAGGCTGGCAGAAGTTGGATGCCTGCTCCCAGAGTAATGGGCAATTGCCTTACATGATGGTGACGCTCTGCACTTTAGGAATTTATTCTGCACCTCATTGTCTTACAATCATTTAATGATGCTGGGATTTTTACTTTATTTGTTATTTTATTTCAGTCCAAGTTCCTTAAAATGCCATCTTTAGAGCTCACCTACTTACTTATATCTCCAGTTACTATACACACAGGCTTAATTCCTGAGGAGTGGCAGACTGCAGACATTACCCTTTCAAAGTCTCTCCATAAACATGAAAAAACAGTTGCTAACCTTTCCCCTTTTGCCTAATCATAGACATCATTTCATATAAATAAATCCCAGAATACATTTATGGCAATCACATACTAATTCTTTATCAGCAATCAACATGAGTTCTATCCAAGCTTTAACAACTCTACAGCACTTTATCAAGCCACTAATTTTATTTTTTTAAATATTGATAAAAAGCTTCTCAAAACAGCAATATTTGTTGACTTGAAAAGAGCCTTTAACTCAGTTGACATTACTACTGCTACTAATATTGCAACAAATGCTATTGCTACCACTACAGCTACTACTACTGCGGCTGCTGCTTCTGCTATTACTGCTGTTATTACTACTGCTGCTACCAGTACTACTGCTGCTATTACTTCTGTTACTACTGTTACTGATGTGGCTATTAATGTTGGTACTACTACTACTACTACTGTAACTGCTACTATTGGTACTACTACTACTGATACTACTGCTGTTACTTCTGCTAGTACTGTTACTGATGTGGCTATTAATGTTGGTAGTACTACTACTACTACTGTAACTGCTACTATTGGTACTACTACTATTGATACTACTGTTGTTACTTCTGCTACTACTGTTACTGATGTGGCTATTAATGTTGGTAGTACTACTACTACTACTGTAACTGCTACTATTGGTACTACTACTACTGATACTACTGCAGTTACTTCTGCTACTACTGTTGCTATTATTACAAATGTTATCACTGCTTCTACTGTTAACCATTGCTATTGTTACTAAGACTACTGTAACTATTACTCCAACTACTACATAGTACTGGCACTAGTACTATTACTTTACTACTGCTACATCATAATAATACCCATGTAACATTACTAAGTAACTGGTGGTAACCGAGTTGTAGATGCATTTTACCTCTTATGTTGTCAGGTGGGCTGCTAACTGGCTCACTGACAGACCATAGTCAGTCAAAGTTGGAAACTTTATCTCAGTCAGCAGACCTGTCACCAGTGGGGTTCCACAGGGGTCAATGCTGGGCCCCCTATTGTTTGGAATATACTTCTCAGAAGTTCGGGCAAAAACAGAGGGGCTGTGGCTGACTAAGTTTGCTGATGACTGCAAATTAGGTGCAATCATCAAAACCTAAAACAATGTCAATATACTTGAAGAGGGACTTACACAAAGCAATGATTGATGCCAAAGCCATGGACTCAAACTCAGTGCTAAAAAATGCATTATCACCACCTTCGGTAAAAATTATATCCCTGCAGACTATCATATAAATAATAATACCCTAGGTAACAACTCAGTAGTGAGAAACTTGGGAACACAAGTTGACTGTAGCCTAAACTTTGACCACCATGTGTCTAATGTGGTAAAGAAGACAGCCTATGTCACACACCTAATTAGCAAAGGCATTGCCTCAAGAGCGAAAGAGGTCATAACACCCCTGTACTCAGCCCTCATCAAGCCAGTAATTGAGTACAGTGCTCCCTTTGGTATGTACCTTAACTAGCACCTGCAGCAACTTAATAGACCTTAGAGATTTCTAACCAAGAAAATTCAGGGTCTCCAGCACATGTCACACATTGACAGACTGAAGTCACTGTGACTGCACTCAGTCGCATACAGACTACTTAGAGGAGACTTGTGCCTGGCCTACAGAGCAATCATGGATCCAAACCTAATGGAAATGCTACGCATCTGCAAGTCAAATGGTACAAGGGTCATCCACTTGAGGGACCTTAACCTGGCCTGCAACATAAATAGGACCTGTTGGAGAGACAGATATGTCTCTCACAAGTTGCCACTACTCTGGAATAGGCTACCAATTCACATCAAACAAAGCCCCCTCTATGACCTTGTTTAAGCGTAGCCTGGATGACTGGATGGGAAACCATAAATTCCTGCTGGGGATTTACCTATGACCGTCCTAGTATGGGCAGTCATTGCTAACTAAGATCTCGAGTTTAGGCAAGATCCTTTATATTTGTTTCTCTAGTATTATATTGGGTACACATGGCTAGGCTTATAAAGACCATCGGGTCAATAGCCCAGTAACCACCTATGAACCTATGAACCTATGATAAATACTGCCATAATTGCCTTTGTCAAAAACTTTACTTGAACTCTCTTTCCATTACTGCAACTTTCCATTTGGTGTTGTACAAGACTCAGCTCCTGGACCTATACCACTCAGTGTATTCATTAACACCCTTTTTGCTGACCAATGTCAGTGTAAAATGAAGCTTTCTTGTGTTGATCTTCTACTTCTTCTAGCAGCTTCTCCTCCTTTGAATTACAAACACATCTTCAAGGTGACGTCAATAAAGTTTTCTCTTGATTCAAAGGAAATTGATGCTAATGCCACAAAACAATATCAGTAGTCTTTACAACTGCCTATATAAATACCAAGATGTTTCATTTGACTGTTTCTGAATTTTTCCATTCTCGTGTTGACAGTTTCACTTTTGAAATCCTTAACCATCTGAACTTTGTATAGTAACTAACCTTCTCATCCCTGAAACAACAAAATCCATTTCCTAAAACATAATAGCCCCTAAACTTGAGCGTGACCTTCTCCTTGCCTCTTCAAAAGCCTCAATGAATTATAAATTGAAACATAAAGAAAACATGCAGTCTTATCAATGCTTCAGTTACTAGAAGTCATGTTTGCATCTCCTGATTTCTGCCATCACCTTTTTACCGGCCAAAGAGCCCCCTTCCTGTTTGCCACTATCCTATACATATTGGACTTTCTAAACTTCTGTTTCCTGCTCCCCATCTGCCGACTACAATATCTTTTTCTTCGCTCTGTGATTTTGTAACCTAGGAACACTAATTTTACTCAGACCTTCCTTTACTCCGTCTACCACAATGACAGACTTCCAGAAGACTAATTCTGCTGTTTGGAGGTTTCTTCTTCCTTATCCTAGAAACTCTCCATACCCTAATATGTTCAGAATAGCTTTCTAAAAAAACATGAATTGAATGCTGCCAATGTATATACTTTGAAATACCCTTTTAAGATTTTCATCTTCCTTTTTCTTCTCCAGTGTGCAGTCCAGTTCTACTGCCCCAGCCACCCTTTACTTATCAGACCTTCATTAGTCCATCCTAGATTGCTCCTTCTAGTTGTAACTTTTGGACTTATATAAGGTTTTATCAGTTAGTTATTTGGTATGTTAGTTCAAAATTGTATGAAAGCATCTGGTAAATAAATTTGTCAATTCATTTGCTCTACAAAGTTTTGAATGTTAGTAATTTCTATGCCTTTGGCCTGGATCATAACTTTAACAGGTATTAGACTAGCTCACCTAACAAGCTGGAAAGTGCTAAATAACTAAAATAAATAAACATATATTTTATTTGGTTACTCTTTTTGCCAAATTGCCTACAACTTGTCCATATGCATAATTCTCAATAACTGTACAACTATGCGGCAAACCGTTGAGACTCTCTTATCATATACTGCTATTATAAGTGCTGTTCTTCACGAAACTGGTTCCTATAGACAGCTGGCTCTTATTGTGTTTACAGAGTCATAATTCTGATTAACTTATGCATTTTTACAATGGCTACAGAATATTAACTTTGGACCAGACAATATCATCCAGCCCTGATTTTTCTTAAAATACAGCAATGGTATACATATTGGTACTACTCAATCGGTAACCAATCCTACAAAGTTTTATCTATACAAGTTTTGTTATTCAGTACTGTGATAAGCCTCTGCACAATACTGTGGTGACCACTCCAAAAGAGGTCCATTCATACCCCTGCTAAAGCTCAGCATTGTGGCATGTGTGGGTGTGAAATCATGCTATCTAGTATCAAAGTGTTCCCTTAATACCAGCACTAATATCCATTTTGCCCATTAGTGTGGGCTGAAAAAACAAAGTTCACTGCCAGCTTGCTATGTATATTAAATCTACTTCAAATGATGCAGGTGAAAATAAAATCTGCAGATTTGTATGCCTGGCAGATCTCTGCACACGCCACTGCAGACTCATCTGGTTACCTGTTCAGTGTAGAGCAAACTTACTATTAAGTATAGAGGGCATTGTCCTTGCCCTGCACCCAAAACTGAGGACTGGAAAACCAAATTTCTCAGGGACAGCAATGGTGAGGCTATATCATGAGTGAGGCCTCAATTTAAAACTGCCATAAGGTAAAGAACTTTAACTAAATTTAGGTCCCTCAACATGAAATCACCAGCTGTGAGAGGTTAGGCAATAGGAACACTTACTACATTTAAAATTAGACTAAAAGAACATCTAATAAAAGAGGACACCTACACCTCTTTTCTAAAGAATGTTTATAGGCCACAGTCTCACCTTGCATTCCTGTTATGTCCTATACTTTATGTATTCAGCTGTATACTCTGCTGTTTGTGCCATACACATGATTTTGTATTTGCAGCCCTATAAATGCTTTAATTGTCTTATTATTGCAATTTATCACTTTTCTAATTAATAGATTTTCTCTAACAGGCCCTGGGTCATGGCTGAACATGTTCTTTCAGCTTTCCCACTTAAGTACTTAACAAACTGAAAAATAAAATACACGAATGCTAAGGGTATCTAGGAGAGATCACCAGTGCTTTTATTTGGTGTTATAATTTGATTCAGCCTTCAAAACCATCGGCAGCAGCTACCTTGATACATCACAGATTATTTTACATCAATCTTCAATTTAATTGTAACATATAACAAAAATCCATTCTGTCCATTCTTCTGTAAAATACCAGCCATTCCAAGCATAGATGTCTACTTTATGCTACAAATTCTGGCCTCTCACATCTCTAAAATCCAAAATACCTTGGCCATGATTCTACCTATGTTATTTTCTTGGTCTTCTGTATATATCTCCTGCCTTTCTGTTTTCTGAGCTGAAGTGACATTATCTGCTATACTCTCTTCACTTGTCATTTGTGATATTAAGGACAGCATGCCTGTTGTCCATGATACTATTTAGAAGGCAGGCTGTTAGGTGTTACTGTTACTTCACTCATTATTTATTACTGCTATATACTATACTACTTAGGATCATAGCAGTTTACTAGGCTAACAGCCACAGAACATTTTTAAGCCTAGCCATTCATGCCCCAAGTAGAGTAAAACTTCCTTGGTTACTAACCTTACAGTCCAGGGGACCATCAAGGAGGTTAGCCCAAATTCCCAGCTACCCAAGAACATTGTCTTGTTAAGTGACTTGCTCAAAGTCACACAGGAGACAAACGAGGGCTAAGAGTATCAAGCTCTGTACCACAGGAACTACAACTCACAGCCTTAACCTCTATGCCAATAGCTAGATTTACTGCCCTGCACTTGTACTCAGTCATACTTTGCAAGGATATTGTATTATTCATACTATGTTACTGAATGACAACAAACAGACTTTTTCTCTTTGGTCCTATCCTGCACATATAGGCAGTACTGAGTAGGACATTCTTAGCCAAAAAGCAATATATATATATATATATATGGGTCTACTACTAATGCCCGACAGACAAGAGTTAGGGTGGTCAGGTAAGTGCTCGAGATTGTGGGATGTCGGGTTAGGCTGTGGGAAAGGTGAGTGTGTGTTGGACTGTAGTTTTTAAGTGAGTTAGGGTTAGGGTGCAGGTGAGTGAAGTGTGCGTTAGTGTCGGAGCTTGGGCTAGGGGTGGGTTAAGTGAGTTAGGGTTAGGGTGCAGGGTAGGTGAATGCTAGTGCTAGGGGTGGGGTTAAGTGTTAGGGGGTTTGTAGGTGATGTGTGTGGTGGGTTAAGTGAGTTAGGGTTAGGGTGCAGGTAGGTGAAGTGTGCGATAGTGTCGGACTTTAGGGTGGTCAGGGCTAGTGTGTATGCTATGTAGTGTCGTGTTGTTTTTTTCGCCCGTGTGTCGGTGTAATGGTGTTTGGTGTTTTTCGTTGTCGGTTTGTGTGTTGTCGGTCATCTTAGTAGACCCATATATATATATATATATATATATATATATATATATATATATATATGTGTGTGCGTGTGTGTGTGTGTGTGTGTGTGTGTGTGTGTGTGTGTGTGTGTGTGTGTGTGTGTATCTAATCTATATATTATAGTTATATATAGTTATATAGATATAGATATATAGAAATATAAATAAATAAATAAATGTAATATCAAGATAAGCCACCAGTATTTATACCATGAACAACATTGTTAGCTATATCAAAAGTAAAAGAAAAGCTACAAATGCAACAGTATCTGATATCAGAGTATAGGCAAAGAGAAGGGAACAGGGGAATCTTAAGTCAAAGATCTGCCCTGGTGGAGTTTTTAGTTGAATTTAGAACAGAAGCTGCTGTTTAAAACTGAAAATTAGTAGGTCATATAAAATACTGCATGGCACCCATAAGAATCAATTAGAAGAGGTTATAAAAGATTGAGAAGAGAAACTGGGAAAGCAGATTACAAGGGAACAATGTGGAGGACATATGTATGGCACCCAAATATGTTCACAGGTTCATAGGTGTTACTAGGCTAACAACCACAAGGACCTTTTTAAGCCTAACCATGCATCCCAAATCTCTGGAAAGTTCTGGTACCCTTGAAAAGTGTAATCAGGGGCTTGGGAGCTGAAACATTTACAAGCAGGAGCCCAGGAGATGAACCGTTTACAGATTTCCTATGTTCATGAGATGCATAGGTGCCAAGCCAGGGATGAAGTTCCTGTTCCCCATCCGATTGTCCAAGTTACACTTGAATATGGTTAGGGAGGAACTCTGCTTCACATGGATGGGAAGCCTCTTCCAGAGATGAGGTAGTTTCTGGGATACCTACTTGTCTCTCCAGTAGGTCCTATTTATATCACAGGCAAGGTTTATGCCTTTAGAATGGGTAATTCTGGTATTGTTTGTTTTGTGGATATGCAGGGGGTCCATCAGAGTAGGGTCTGACAGTGCCTTGTATGCCAGGCAGAGATCTCCCCTCAACAGCCTGTAGGAGACTGAATACAGGGATAAGGTATGTAGGAGACAGAATACAGTAATAGGGTCTTGAGGAAGTCTGCATAAGACATTTTACTTACTTCCTGTAGTGTTTTAGTGTGGAACCTCTGTGAACATTCCATTTGCTGGATATGCCTAGTTAGGTACATACCAAAGGGAGGCATTGTACTCAATGATAGGTCTAATGAATGCTGAATACAGTGGAACAATGACTTTCTTGGACCTAGATAACATACCTTTGTTTATAAGTTGTGCAACACAGAATGATTTTTCTCACTACTGTAAACACATGATGGATGGTCAAAGGCGAGGTTACTATGTGTGTCCCTAAGCCCCTGACTACTGGGTCAACTCTAAGGGGTGTTTTGTCAATATGATAGTTATCAGGGGTGGATGACTTCCCAAAGGGTGCAATTATGCATTTCTTGGCATTTAGTTTTAGTCTATGGCTCTGACACCAGTTGTTTTTCTGTGTCAGCCCTACCTGGAGAACATTTGTGTCAGTGTGTGATTCAATGACAGCTCCTAATTTGTAATCATCTGCAAATTTAGTCAGCCAGAGACCACTAACATTGGCCTTGACTTTTGAGAAATGAATGCCAAAAAGGAGCAGTCCAAGGACAGATCCCTGAGGTACTCCACTTGTGACTGGTGTCTTGTAGAGGAGGACTCCCCAATTCTAATTTCCTGGGTCCTGTCTGTGAGCCAGTTGGCTATCCACTGGGTGACATACAGGTTTGTACTTAACACCTTGAGTTTGTCAACAATGCCCAGGTGGGGTAGTGTGTCAAATGCCTTGGCCAGATCAAGGTAGGCAATGTTAACCATTCTGCCCTCACCCATTGCTTTGGTGATTTTCTCAGAGAAGTCCACCAGGTTGAGTAGGCATGACCCATCCTTGATGAAACCAAACTGGGTTGGGTCCAATGTCTGGAGGTTTACTATATCATTATTGATCATTTCCATGATAATTCTTGCTATGGCTTTGCATAAAAGACTAGTGAGACTTATGGGTCTGTAGTTTCAAATGTCTGTAAATGGCCCACCTTTGCACATAGGGATGACTTTTGCTGTTCTCCGTTCATGAGGTATGAAGCCGGTTTGGAGGCTACAGTTAAATAGCAATTCTAGAGGGTCTGATAGGTCATGTTTCATGTTATTTAGAAGGCATCCTGGGATATTGTCTGGGCCCATTGGTGCAGTGTTCTTGACCTTAGAGAGACCATTAAGGACTTGTTCCCTAGTGATAGCAGGAGGAGCTATATTTTGCTGGTATTTCCTGAAGGAAGGTTGAGGGGAGAGAGAGAGAGGGGTAAAGTTGGAGTTGAATTTGTCAGACAGTAGCTTTTCTATGTCTTCTGGCTCAGTATAGGTGGCTCCATTTACAATGAGCTCCACACACAATTGTGTATTGCCTTTGAGGTTATAGACATAGCTAAAGAATGCCTTCTGGATGTCCTTGCCTGGGAGGCCAAATTTGGTTTTGGTAGACTTTATTTGTCTCTGCATCAGAAAAAATCCCTTGTCAAGGATCAATACGTGAGATTGGCCAGAATAGTGTCTGACCAGGACGATTTTGTTAAAGAATGTGATGTCTTAATGGGAATGTTGCAGAAAAGAGGTTACCCCTTTAACTTTGTCAATGACATAGCTGAAGAAGTCAAATCAAAAAGAGCTGGGGGTATTTATTCTACACTCTTGGAGAAACCTGAAGGTTTGAATAGAACCTCTGGTTTGGTCAAAACTGACAGTTTTACTAGGGCATGTGTCCTGCCATTCACTAGGGATTTTTTTAATATTAGAAGCATCATTTATGATTTTTGGACCATTTTTTGTTTGGATGAGAAGATCAACAAAAGGTGGGAGGAAAAACCTCTTGTGGTTTATAAAAAGGGCACCTCCTTGAAAGGCCTGGTGAAGAGGAAAATTTAAAGGCAGGCCTAGATGGAACTTTTAAATGTGGGAGGTGTGGACAATGCCCCTATATATTGGACACTGATTCCATTAGAGTCAGGAACTATGGTAAACCTACTACTAATAGGAAGTGTTACCAAGGGAGTGATATATATTGCAACCTGTATGGTATGTAAGGGGTACTATGTGGAGAAGACAATCAGAGCCCTCAAACAAAGAATATATCAACACAACTATGATATACTAAAAAATAAAGAAACCAATGCATTATTTAAGCATATAAAGGTACACCCGACACATTATTTTAAATTTTTTTGTACTTGAACAAGTAGACCTGGGTCCACGATGGGGGCCCGGCGATGACTTCCTTGAATATTTAGAGCTCAAGGGGCAGATCAAATTAAATGTATGTCAACCACCTGGGCTCAATGACAAGTTATCCATTAGTTCTATATTAAAACTAAAATCAGCTTTTTTATGTGATTTTATTCAAGATCTGTGTTTTAAATCATACTTCAATACATAATATATTAATGTCTATGTGGTTGGTAGGTGGCAATTGGTGTGTTGTAGTGAGCAGTTACTGTGAATATGTGTTACTGTCTTTTTAAACTGCTTAATCATTTTTCAGGAAATGATGTTTGCTTTGTCACCCACTGGCTATAAGGGTTAGGGTAT
Source organism: Protopterus annectens (assembly GCF_019279795.1). NCBI lineage: Eukaryota > Metazoa > Chordata > Ceratodontiformes > Protopteridae > Protopterus > Protopterus annectens. The sequence continues at coordinate 1,418,391,327 of NC_056735.1, forward strand.
TTAAATATGGCATTTTTTGTATGTTCTTGTTCTGATGAAGTCTTGTGATTTTGACGAAAGCACTTAACTTTTTTCAAGAAATTTTCTGGATTTAGTGCTGAAGTGTTCCTTTGGTGATCCTCTTCATATATTTTTTATTTTATATTTATGGTTTGAAAAGCGAAATAAATCGCATCTGTGACGTATGTGTGGGTATGGCACTTAATACATATTTCATAAGAAAGTGGAAATTGCTGAACAGTAATATACAGAAGCAGAAGCTGATAAGTGAAACACGCTTCATTAATGAGAACATTCAATAACACAATAATGTGGAACAAGAATTGACATTGTGAGTACACAAATTCTTTTACATGTGCAGTGACATTCCAGATGAGGCCTTTCAAAGATCTTCCTGCTAATGGAGTAGTCAGTCACTGGTATACAAATCAAAACTGATCCCTTCCAAATGCTGAGTACAAAAGCTTGGGCGCAGAAGGCAACATCTAAATGTGTGATTCATCTTATGAATCTGTCCCCTTGCAGCAGCTAAAGGCTGACTATCGTTTCAGCTGTTATACACTGAAAAACTTTATAAGTATTGGGTACTGGATACTCTGAGATAGATGGTGGCTGTTTAACTTTTAACCTCTTCTTATTTAAGGCTTCTGGTACTGAGGGAATTGTGAAGGTCAATGTTATGCCTTGTGCTACTTCTGGTTACCTTTTGATGTTGATAATTCAAAAACCAAAGGCCCTAATCATTTCCACTAACACCAATATGGATGTTGCTGACCACATAATCTGGAACTGGTTATTCTCGGAATGTTTGCTGTAGCGTCACAGTTATATTTGTTATGGTGAATGTGGTTATTACAAGTCCCTGTTCACATAGGTCCCTATTCTGGTGCTTGCATCCTGTGAAGAAAGAGAAAATAAAATGGCAAATGTCATGACATTTAAGGATAAAAATATTTATAAAGTTTCCTCTAATAGTTGCATGAAACCTTTTCTATCTGAAACACCTTGATATAAATTAATAGAAACTACTTAAATTCTATACGAATAATCTTTTATTTTAAAAAAGTGAATTTCAGGTCGTTGTCACTGCAAAATCTCACATTTCTGTAAAAAATGTACCACTCTAGGCATTTGAAAAGTTGGTAACCCTAATGGTGAAGGATCTAAATATAATAAGAAGCGAAGGAAAATTAATATATATATTGGAATTGCAGTGTAGCTGCCAGCTTCAGTGCAAACAAGCTGCCAAAATACTTGAGGCCTAATACATACAATTAAAAAACACAAACTTACTGACCTGAGAAAACCCCTTTTAGCAGATCTGCTGCTGGTCTGGTAACAGCAACTAGTGTTAATGCTTTCATAATATAAATAAGTAATATGAGAAACTGCAGTCAACATGTATTCCAAGGGCAATAAATATTTTGCACTTATATATTTTACCTTTTTATTCTACTAAATTATCTATTTATCAAACAGTAAATGGGAGAAAAAAATGCATCACAATTCATCTAGTTGATGAATGAAGAATCCTGTTGTTTGTTGGCAGCATCTGATCAGTTATAGTGTCACCACTAGAATTGTCTCATGGTAGCTAGAGTTGGAAAAAAGTCAGAAGGTGAACATTGCATTTTTATCTGCCTATCCACAGGGTTTCTGCCAGATGCCTGGAGAAGAGCCACTGTCACACCCCTCCACAAGGGCAGCCCCCAGTGAATCACGGTAATTATAGGCCCATCAGCCACACCAGCCTTAAATGCCAACCCGTGGGCCATATCATAACAGAACTTATTTATGCAGCCATTGGAAACTTAACTGATCTAGACATCAATCAGTCTGATTTTGTGAAGGGCAGCTCCTGTCTCCTGAACCTAGTAAGCTTCTTTGAAGTTGTTACAGATACTGTGGACAGTGGTCACAGTGCCTGCTCTTTATTGTGACCTGACTAAGGCTTTCTTTTGACACTATTCACAATGCTTATATTAGTGAACAAGTAGACGAAGTTAATGTAAACCCCTACACTGTCTCACATTGTCTGTGGGATTGCAAACTGGTTATCCAACTGATCCTAAGTTGCAAAAGTTGCTGCTACCCTCTCTGAACATAAAGATGCAAGAAGTGGGTTACCACGGGGATCAGTGCTGAGCCTTCCTGGCATTTATGTTGCAGACCTCCAAACCAATATTCCAGAAAAGTGATTGCCCAAGTTTACCGATGACCGCAAAGGCTGGAATATGTACATACCTGGTGCACCGAAAATAGTCAGAAGCTAAATTCAAAAAAGTTGTGACTAGTAGCATGTGGCTAAAAAGCTGCTCCCACCCAATACATTATAAATGGTATTCCTCTTCAGACAGACATTGTCATAAGAGACCTGAGTTCTTATCTGGACAACTCTTTGTCATTCAGTCACCTGTTTCCATCATATTCAGGAAATCTTTCTTTCTGGCCCAGTTAATTTACAAGAGAATTTACTCAAGACCCAAAGAAATCATTCTACTGCACTTACTCTTCTCTCAACAGAATCATCACTGAATGTGGTACCCCCTTTGGTATGAACAAATCCAAGCACATCACTAACTGGAAAGGCCACAAAGATTTCTGTCCAATAAAATTAAAGATATTGAATACTTCAACTATCCTGACAGAATATCAAACACTTTTTATACTCATAGCCTACAAGCTGCTCTGAGGTGTCTCACTTTCTGAACCAGTAAAGACCCAATACTATTTGACCTCCTATTTATTTGCATAAACAGTGGCTATATAAACACCCACACTAGGGACCTAAAGCTACACCAATAAATAAATAAGACTTGCTAGAGGGTTAGGTTTCCAGCTCAATGTATTCTCAGCCTATGGAATAAAATAACACTACAGGTCAAACAATGTATTTCTTCAGCTATCTTTAAGGCAAGTTTTGATAATTGGAAGGGTAGACACAAATTCTCACTAGGATTGTCATATATGTCCCAGCTTGATTTGGGTAGTGAGGACAATTAAGTGCTCAAAAAGGGAGGCAAAAACTTTTAAATTCATAGGAAGTTACTGGGCATGTAGTCCAGGAGACTTTTGATGAGCCTAGCCCAAATTCTTTATCGCCCTAAGAGCACTGTTTGATTAAGTGACTTGCTCAAGGTTGCACATCAGACAAATGAAGGCTGAGGGAATCAAACCCTGTACCACAGGAAGTAGCTCATTAACAACTTCTGCACCAACTGTCAGGTATTTTTAGTGCCGCCACTTAAAAAGTGTATATAATAGGCAACTTTTGGTCCCCATGATTCCTTGCCTTGTATTTTTCCTATGTTCTTAAGAATATATAAAGCACATTTTGGAATAGTTAAGTAGAAAGAAAGCATGTGACATGATTGTGAAGAGCTGTCAAATTTACAACATGCTGAGTAAAAACAGTGCAAAGGAATAAATGTTACCATATCAAATACCAGGCAGGCCATGAGATAAAGTTGTTACAGATCTGTTCCGTTTTAAGCTGTCATTATTTCATTTGTGTTGATTAATATTCCAAGTATCATGAGGTCATAAGGCCATGTGATATATTGTCAAATGCTATCAGTTTGCTTCTTACAGCATTCCTTTTACATCATGACATTCCAGGCATCCTTGTTTATAAGAGTGGTCCATAGTCTGCCAGTCAGGAATTTCATTCATTTTCTTATAAATCGAAATTTCAGCATATAATGACTAGTCTGAAATTTCTACAACTAGGAAAGTCGGGAGTTATATTAACTGTCAAAATGTTATGAAAGAATGTGTTGTCAGCTCAAATCAAATTTGGCTTCACTTGAATGCATACACCACTTCAGTTAGCTGGGTTATCACTTTTGCAGGCATTAATGTGGAAAAGATGAATAAAATGTTACCTGCTTCTTATGTATTGTTACAAGCCATGTGAAATGAGATTGGAAAACAATTCACCTAAATCTGAATTCATGCTATAACTAGAGACAGACTATTATATACATTTCAGCCAAGAGACATTGACTGAATTTAAAACCCAGATGACAAATGCCCAAAACAACATGAAGTTGCTGTTGTTAACCGAGGTGATACCCCAAGATCCTACACAGCTGAGAAAAAAGAAGGACCATCACTAAGGTGCAGTAGAAAACATCTGTGCAAAACAGAACTGCTTATTGTAAAGATACGTGAGCCATTAGTTTTTTTAAAGACCTTTATTAAATTATCACTTAAGACACAGGCACAAACGCATTAAGAGTGAAGAAAACACATCTCATCAACATTTTAATTTTCACACATTGTACATTAAATTAATACCTCTTGTCAACAATTATCATTCACTCCAACACTGCCTAAATTGTTCAGTTACTGACTTCCCTTAAACCTCACTCCTCATGCTCCCTTCTGTTATTCTGCAGGCATGTTCCTACAAATTGCAGCTATTGTTACATACTTTGCTCTGTTTCTTTTTTAAAGATCCCACCTCCAGTTCTTTTATCTCATTTACAGTATTCAGTACTTCAGTTACAGCTGCTCTGGATTTTGATTGTCATTTTCTAGTAGTTGCTTTTTTGACAACCAATAGCATTAAACTTAGTTAGGTCTCACTATGTCCAAGGAATTTATATCATGCATCCCAGCTCAAAAGAATAAAGTTGGTATTCATAGTCACCACACAAACGCATAAAGGCAATTGGCACACTTTGGGAACAAGGTCATCAAAGGAGAGATTCACAGAGGCCATTTATGCCAACGTGCAATGACCACAAATATACTTATGCAAATGCAGAAATAATGAGCTGTAAATGGAAAATGACATACAACCACATATGTTAATAAGTCATTCTTCTGTTTGCAATTCATAGTCATAAACTGACGTGTTTCCACACCATGTGCAGATTCGTTATAAAAGGTGGAATCACTGCTTTTCTATCTTCTTTGCAATCTATGATGATGCTGTCCTTTACTGCTAGCCTAGCTAGTTCCTGGTGTGAGATGTTTGTTTTGGCCAAGCCAAAACTGCTTGTGGTGCTCGCCAGCCAACAAGGCAGAGAATAACACATTATAATCTTGATAATCAGGAAATCTCTGATAAAATCTGAGTGGACAGGGATATTATAAGGGTCTTAGAGAGTAGGTATGACCATCATAGTGGTATTTGAGGGATGTGTGGCCTACTTATCCCTGAGGACACTAATGCATGTATAGTACTCATATACTTGCTATGGAGACATTCCAGAGTCAGAGTAGGGATGCTTTGGGTATCTCACAAGCTTCTAGCTTGACAATATTTTGACAGTTCCTGGATGTACTCTTGGCACATGTGGATCATTATACGTATTTCTCAGTGTCACCTCAGGGTTGAGCCAGGACTATGAGTGCGTTTTATGTGGTGGTACTTTTTTCTGAGGTACTTGCACCCATGTTGTAGTTATGGCCTCATCCAGTCCACGCAGGGGAGAGATACTGTAGTAAGAAAATCTACCATTCTATAGACTGCCAAATACTTTGTGATTCATGGAGTGCATCTCCAAAGTGTCTGCCCAGCATTCAGCCAGTGCACATGATTCCCATATCTGGCACACTAGCTAGCTCTACCACCCCTTCTGGCATGGTAGGATGCCCAATAGTTATCTTGCTGTTAAATGTAAAAAACTTTTTTATTATCATTTAAGATGCTATTTATGGTAAAATGTCTTGCTTAATACTGAAACACTTTTTCTTTGTTTTATACCCCCCTTTTCTCTCTATTTTTTACTTACAGGTAATGCTGGATGTCCATTGGAATCATGGCTAATGACACAAATGAGAAATCCAAGTGGAGCTGCAGAGGACAATTTCAATACAGTCCTGTCACAGACATGTATTGTCACTGAGTACATATTTGGAATGTTAAAAGGTAGATTTAGATGCCTGGATGAATCTGGGGGTGCCCTTCAGTACGACCCATCTACTGCATGCTGGTTATTTGGGAACTTTTGTGGACAGTCACCTAACTTTCCACTAACATGTGTCTATTGTCATAAAAAAAATCCTTTTATATTGTATAGCTTATAAACAAAAGGATTGTATCTAGATCTAGAGATGCCATTGTCCCCTTTACTCAGCCCTCATTAGGCCAATCATTAAGTATAATTCCCTGTTTGACATGTATTTGTCCAGACATATGCAACAACTGTTATGCCCACAGAGATACCTTGCTAAAAGGATATGACACCTAAACAACTTGTTCTATATGGACCAACTCAAAGCCTTGTCACTATACTCGGTATTGTACAGACTGCAAAGAAATGACCTGTGTCTACCATACAAAACATCCTTTGACCCATTACTGATGGATTTGCTGCACATCAGCAAGTCAAACAGCATCAGAAATACTCAGTCTAGGGATCTAAATCTCTTCTGTAACATCAACAAAACAGTTTGGAGGGCAGGTATATCTCACATAGGATACCACTGCTCTGGAACAGACTCCCCATCTGCATAAAACAAGAGCATATTCAAGAGCAACTTGGATCTATGAATGGGAAACAGAAAATTTACCTCAGGACTGCCCCCTGTACTACTAATGTAGAGACAGCTCCTAAATGCTTTGTTCCATTTATGGGTCAACTCAAATTATCTATGGTATGATCCCAGTTATTCTCATTAGGATTAATATATAATTATCAACCATGGGATGGTTAAGGACACCCTAGCACTAAATGGGATAAGTTAATTTGAGCACCAAAAGAGAAATTAGACTTAAAATGGCACCCAAGGCCTTACCTATGAACCAATAAAAATATTTCAGTTTAAAAAAGGAATGTTAAGTAGTTAGTGCATTTTTCTGTTTTTAACAGATTTTTTTTACTGTAACTACAAGAGTAATTTATACACAAAGATAACAGAAGGAATAAAGTGTTTTCAGTACACTACTGCAGCAAAATCCATATCAGTCAGAAATTTCCCAAGTATTACCCCTTCTTATGTTAAACCAGCATATCACGATAGTATAATTAGAGACCAAATGTAAAAATCACCACCCCTTGATAGAAACATGTTGATTGTTCCCAAGTATCCATAAGTATTTCCTAGAAATTTGGTTTGACTTGAGTAAACTACCTATCTATATCAAACAAAGCTCCTCATTAGCACTCTTCAAGAAAAATCTTGATGATTGGATGGGAAATAGGAAATTCACCCCAGGGATCACCTCTGTGGCTCTGCTCGACAGTGGCACAGTAAAATAATTTTCTTGGGTGGCAAAAGCCAGGGTACCTTTTTGGCTGGGCTTGTATAGGCCCGAGGGCCGATAGCCTAGTACCTACCTATGAACCGATGAACCTATAAAGATTTAGTAAAAATAAAGTTCAGTGCTAATAAAGATTGGCAAGAAGTCTAACATTATGTGTGAATTCATTGTCTGTATTTCTTTTTGTATTTCCCTGTCTTTTTTCTCTTTTTCTTATTTTAATTTATTTTAAGTATTAATTCCTTTGCCCTTCCTTATTTTCTTTCTTTCCCATTTCTACTAATTTTTCTGCAGGTCAAGAATTCTTAGAAGCAGCCAAGCTCTTTGCACCCCTGGTCAGGGAATGTTCATCATTGCCTGCCCAGGGATGTCCTCACAGGATCAGGATGTGGCAAAAGTCTGGCAGGCTTTCTGACATGTGGCAGTCTGCCAAGCCTCACTGACCATGAGATCTGAGATGTGGATGAAGGAGTGGTGGAGCAGGTAGTACAGAGACATCTCCAGCCAGTCCAGGATGCTCTTCACTGAGCTGAAGATACGCTACCCCAAGTGGTGCCATCCACTGTACCACCACAAGCCCCCGCTTCTACAACATCAGGGTCCTCCACTGCATCATCATTAGGCAGTGGAAATCATTGCGGTCCTGTGGATTGGGAGTTCCATCTGAGCTGAACTCCTTATCACCCTCTCCTTTCCTTATCTTTTCTCCTACACACTCTTCTACTTCCCACAAAACTTCCCTCCTATATAAAAAAATTGAAAAAATAGGGGATCTATCCCCTGACAAAAACAGTGTCCCCCCTTTCTTACCTCCTCCAGCATAACCCTCATGTTTTTCTTCTGTGTTTTCCTCTTTATGAACTCCCTTTTTCAATCTTTCCTATCTCCCATTTCCATTCTTTAATGCAAACAACAGTGCCCCCATAAGGATGCCCCTATATACAAAATATTAAACCCCTTTATATTTTTTAAAAGTTAATAATAAAAACTGTGCTGTCTGCTGCTTGTCTTAACTCTTTCAAGCATGCCGGCACATTGCCTTGTTCATCCTCATTATCAGAGTATGAATGAAACCATATGAAGTCCTTAACATTTTCATGTACGATGTTCTACATACTTAAGTATTAACTTCAGTTACTTTAAGGTTTTGTCACAAATGGGTGTGATTATTAAAATGATTTTGCATTTACTTATTGTGAATAACCTGTACTTACTGTATTTGCATTTAGGCATAGCAGCACAGTTCATGGATAACTACACAAATGTAAATCCCCAGCACTATAAATATGAACCTAATTTTCTTAATTATGACCAGAAACCATTTGAAATGTTGGGACCCACTAGACTGAGTCCCTAAATATGGAGACTGAATAACTGAACTTACATATGTTTGGGATGCCCATTTCCAGGAATATTCCCTTTTCTCCAAGATGTGGTGATCTCAGAGTTTTTATATACAGGTTCGGGGGTGTGGAGGGCTTGCCCTACTGCAAAAAAGGAAGTTTAAAGGAGAAGAGTGATGTTTGAGATTCACTCTTTTACTGGATTTTCTGTCTTGTTTTTTCTTTTATTCTGTGGAGTGCCGATATTTCAAAACAGAGCTGTTACAGCCATTTCTACCACAAACATTTCTGACAGAGTACTCTGTAGGGAATTTGTAAAATCTGTCAACTCCTTATACTTCCAAAAAACATTACTAGTTACTGCTCTGTTTCCCATCATGCCTCCAGCATTTTGCCATCTACCTGAGGAAAAAAATCTCTGAAGTGTGTTTGGGGTATAAATATACCTAAGCAAACAGTTCTCACCAGATATCCTAAACCTTCTGGACATTGTTTAATTCTTAGGAGCCATACAGATGTTACCAGATAGTAAATCACCATTCCAGTCTCTCTTTCCAGTCTTTTCTAACCTGCTCTGATTTACTGTTGTAGATATCCTGCAACATTGTACATGCCCTACGGCCAGCCTTAGGCATAGGCGAACTAGGCAACCACCTAGGACGCTGTACAGGCCAGCCTAGTAAAGGGTGCAGTTTGTCTTCATTTATTTATTTATTTTAATTAATTTACTTGTTTTATTATGCGAAAGCATAATAAGAAAAGTACATTAATTAAAATGAATAAATAAACCACAGAGTGCCGGAAACATAAGGCGAGCGGTGAGTGCCCTCCCACTTATAAACCTGTAGTCTGGCCAATCAACAACTTCTTAAAAAAAAAAAAGCTTCACTCCACCTTTCAGGAGAAATATATGCGCGTCAACACCACTGATGTAAACAAGTTCAGTGGTGGCGTGCGGAAATTAAACTAGCACTTCAAGATAGGGATTAATTCTGTGTGTATGCATGTGGCCATTTTGTTTAAAAAGGAGGTAAGTAAGTGTATTTGTGTGTGTGTCTGTGTAGTTTAAACCGGATTACTGTATGTGAGAAAAAGTATGTATGTATGTGTATGGAATTTAAATTAGTCGTTCTGAGAGAAAGTGCATGTGTTACTGTGTAAGAGAGTAGATGTGTGTAGGAATGGAAGGTGTGTGTCTGTGTGTTGTATGAGAGATGCAGTGTGTGGAATTTAAACCAGTTTAGGTTTTGTGTGAAAGAGAATGTATGTGTGTTGAACTTGTTTCGTGAGACAGTAGGTGTGTTTGTGTGTGTGTTTATTGCTATGTGACAAAAAGCAGCTGCGTGTATGCAACATACCTCTCAACTGTCCAGATAAAATTTATAGTTCTGTGATTTGCCACTTAAGATAATTATAAATATATATATATATATATATATATATATATATATATATATATATATATATAGTGTTTATATATATGGCGCCATTTCGGCTAAGGTCGGCCCTGTTTGGAAGGCTTTTCATGGACATAGTTTGATGTTAGTTGAAGATTGCATTGCTTTATTTAGATTTGTGACACATTCCATTGTGAGCTGTAAATTGACTTCTGTTGGCATGATTTCTTCTCTTGTGTCTTCACGGTCTTCAGTCAGGGCTGCTGCAGCAGCCATTTTCTCGCTTTTGTTTCAAGACTTCATGTTTGTATCTTGTTGGGTAGTTTTGTTTTGTAGTTTGTTTATTTCCAGTGGCAAACCATTATATTTCCCAGTCGGTATGCAATGTTTTGCTTAAGGTACTTTCATTCAGTCATTTCCTAATAACAGTCAATGGGACTAATTGTGTGACAAAGTTAGAAGACTTTATCATTGTAAAAAAGGAAGAGCTGCCCTGTACACTAATACTGAGAGGCTAAACAAAGCATGCACCATATATATTTGTGTTCTTTGTGCAAGCAAATTTTATGTTTTATGTTTCTTGGCAACAAAGAGCAGTGGTTGTTTTCACTGCATAAAAAACTAAGTGCACAGGTTTCATAAGAATATATACAAGTAAAGGAAGGGCACTATATTTCTCATGTTTCCAAACCTGGAGTTAATGTACAGTTCTGCAATAGCTTGATAGGATTGAACAGCTGTCTTTATAATATTTTTATAGTTATGATTTCAGCACATTGTAGACCTAAATACTTTATAAAGTGATATTCACATAGATGGACTTCATAATTTTAACTGTTGGTTAGCATATTTATGTATGGCTTAATCTTGTTGACGTTAACCTATAAGTTATCCAGCACCAAACACTGAGGTACTTCAGGCTCACTAGGCACATAAGGTATGCAGGATAGAGATTTCCTTAAGAACAAGATGCAGCCTGCTGTGTCGGGCCTCTTAACATCCCTGGACTGGTGTTATTTATATAATAACACACACCCTGTTGGGCATTATTGCTTGCATAGAGAATCATCAGTAACCCTATGTAGAAGATTCTACAAGAATGCGAAGTGTATTAATTGGCTCTCTCAGAGAGTAGCTGATGCATGGAATAGACTAGCAAACTATATTAAAGCATGCACTAGTTTTGATATTTTTAAGAACAGCCTGGGCACTTATGGGAACAACTGTTTTGGTATATTGAGAGGCTAGAAGGGCATTATTGCCCATGCGTGAAATATTTGTATGTATGGGTTTCCTTCCATGATCCACTGCCATGTTGGCAGATTAAGTGATGACACTAAGTTTTCCTTAGGTTTGTGTGCGAATGTCAATACGTATGCATATGTACCATATGATGGGGGACTGACTTCAACAGTTGGATGACTTCCTGCCTTGTGTCATTGCTTACAAAGATGGCTTGCAGCCTCATGACCATGAGGAGAATGAAACTGGGTATACAAAATGGATGACTGGACCGTCATCATTGTTCTGCAGTTTAGTTTAATTTTTTAAGCACCATGGAAATCTATTGGACTCTGTGTGCTGTAAACAGTGGTTGTGGTGTCTTTAGCTGGGAAATTTGTTGGGAGTGTATGTGTGCTATAATGTGTGCTATAAACAGTGGTTGTGGTGTCTTTATCTGGTTTAAAAAATGTGCTTCTAGCTTAAGATAGCAAGTGGCACCTGTTTGGTTGAGGTTTCCAGTGCTTGGCCTTAGCCTGCAAACAGAAACCTGATACCAAGTAACCATTTTCAGTGGGGGAGAAAGTTAAAACCTTGGCTTAAGATCAGCAACCCAGATTCCAGCCCACCTGTCCTAGTGGTAGACCGGCAGTTTGGCCCATTGTACAGCTGACATCCAATGAATGCTTAGAAAAGTGGCATTACAAGCACTGTCTGTAGCAGAACATAATTGTGCGCATATGGGCACACATGTGTGTGTGTGTGTGTGTGTGTGTGTGTGTGTGTGTGTGTGTGTGTGTGTGTGTGCGCGTGTGTGTGTGTGTGTGTGTGTGTGTGTGTGTGTGTGTGTGTGTGTGTGTGTGTGTGTGTGTGTGTGTGTAAGCATGCACACATATAGCATACAACATATACCACTGGATTAGTACTGTAGGGTTGTTAGCTACCATGCAAGAAAAATTAGGAAACATGAAGAAAATATCCTTTTCTCTGCTGGATGGTAACCATAAATTTCAGCTCTCGCTTCTCTTTGCCTGTGTTCTTAGCTGGCAGAAAGAAAGAAAAAAATGAATAGGCCTTTGGGGATGGGTGGACTTGATCACTTATTTGGACAGAGAATGCTTTTGTAGGGGACCAGGCCCTCCCTGCACCTCCGACATTCCCTACTAATTATATGTACTAAGTCTGAGATAGCACTACGTTGGAGACTATGTTGTAGATAAGGCACAGTCCCCAAGTCCCACTGTGCCATGATCTTAGTGTAATGCTGTTTGTTTTCCAGAGCTGATTTTGAAGATTTCAAATAGTTGCTCTTAAGGTTTTGACCATGTAAATTTCAAATAAATGCAATAGACTTGATTAAGTATATTAAAGAAAGATATAAATAATAATAACTGAGTTGTAAAAAAGTAATGGGGACGTGAACATTTACAGAAACAGAGAATGAATATTTAATAATGGATATTAGAGTAGAAGTGATGGAAGATATTAAGTACGTGAATGTCAGTTTGTCACCTGGTATAGATGGCCTTGATTATGAATTTTATAAAGAAATGAGTAAATTTCAAAAAGTTGTATCTGTAAGGGTTACAAATGAATGGCAAAAGTAAGGTTTGTGAGGGGGTGATAAAGTTGATTCGTAAGGAAGGAAAAAAAGAATGTTTAAATAATTGGAGACCACATGGCTGGTTTTAGGCAACAGCTAACCCAGCAGTTGCTGAGCAACCCCTGATTCTAGAGAGGACAACCAAAGCAACTTATCTTATTCTGATATTTTGTTACATGTCTGTGAAACCAATAAAAGCTAGTACAGAAATAGCACATTCACAATGATGCAGTCCCATACATACATTGTCATAACATTCTAGACACAGCTGAGACCCCAAACAATGTCTAAACAGCAAACTCTGTGCTGGGTGAATAGGACTGTAGAAAGCGGGAAAAAGTAAGCAGAGGAACATACAGAAGGACAATGAGAAGGAAAGAGTCATATGCAGTAGGGGAGGAAATGAATTTTCTTGTGGGACAGGTGCCCTTTTATAAGAAAAACAGAGAGGGTAAGTAGCATGAGGGTGGTGTGGGTAGGAAAAAGGATATAGTGATGGCAGCAACAGCAGACATGCAAAAGGGCAGCAGGCACTGAATTTATAGATAAAACATTAAAATGTAAAGTTGTTTGTCAATAGCAACCTCTTCATTAGTTACAGATTTCTTTAATGTAGAATTATTCAGATGGTTTTATTTCTGCAGAGATTGTGTGTATGAAGTGATATTGGTGGATTGTAATTACAGAAGATATGAGTGGCCTTTTATGGTTGAAATTTTCTGAAATGGGTAGTTAATTGGTTCATACATTTTGTTTCATTGCTTATTAAAAGAATGTTTAAAACTACAAATTTAAAACCCATTCTAACAAGTGGTGCTATATTATACAAGGAATAGAATTTAATACAGTCAGGAAGATGAATCAAAAAACAAATACGTGTATGCATGGCCCTAAAAAATGTGTGCAAGTAGTCTGTTATGAAAACAGCTCAAAGGTAAACTTAATTCTCCACTAGCCAGATGCATTTTCTATGAATCTGGGTTTTCATGCTATTTTAATGAGTATGAGTTTCAAGGGCAGAGAAGTTTACAGCTCATGCTAAATTTGTATTCATTGTGAGACTGTATTGTTTGTTTAGCAAATGGCTATCTGTGTTTGTGTTATTTTATTTCAGTATATCTGTAAATATTGTGTGTTATCCCACGGTGGTACTGCGGTAGCATTGTTACCTCACAGCAAGAGGTTCTCCTGTTCGATTCTCGGCTTGGCTTGGGAGTGCCTTCTGCGTGGAGTCTGCATGTCTTCCCCACGGTTGGGTAGGGTTCCAAAGACATGCGTGCGTAAATGGGCGTGCCATTGTTGAAGGTTGAGCGTCGAGCTGGCACCTCGGCATTTCATAAAAATCTACTGCCAATCATTAGTGGACCAGAATTCTGCTATGGCGACCCCTTACCTGGAAAAAGCCGAAAGACAAATATCTGCAAACATTTTGGAAGTAAATAAGAAAACAGTATGCACACTGATAGATTTGAATGGTGTGTATGGTAACTGGTGAGAAATAGCCAAGTAATGGAACACTGGAATGGCTGGGAAGGGGGCTGCTGCTGGAGGGTAGAGGTTGCTGCAACAGGGGTTACTTGGGGGGGGGCCCTATTTGACTATGATCCAGTTCTGGTATTTAAAGTAGGAAATAAGTACACAAAGGTAGTTGCAGTTTAACTACATTACAATGTATATTTTTCTTCTTATGCATTTAAACGATTTAAGGAAATTACTGGAGTGGCTTTCTTGGGGAGTGACCTACCTGTGGGTGTGGCTCAAATAGGGTTGTTTTGTGAGTATGTTGTGGGTAGGGCGTAAGGGGGCGCCGGAGCATTACTTCGCCTAGGGCGCCATTTCAGCTAAGGCCAGCCCTGCCTACTAATTACCCTTTTTAACAGCAACTTATTTTCTAGATTTGAGTAAGAACTCTACCAGAGCTGGTCTTTCAGTTAACACTGCCCTATTCCTTTTGATTTGCCTTAAATCTGATATCAATGCATGGTAGGGAAGGCGTTCTCTAACCCACAGTCCAAACTTCTTCTTGGCATCATCCAACTCTATTACTTTTATCTCTCTAGTCCCCAAATCTTGGTTTCTTTGCTATTTTTTCTAGAACGTTCCATCCCCCTCTTGCCTATTTTCTATACCTCTACATGCACTCATCCCTATTGGTAAAATCCCTTTTCTCCATTTTTGATTTGGCTTACGTCTTAGAATACTTTTTGCCACTTTACAGATATTCCGGATATGGAGAGTCTTCAGCAGAAATTGACAGAAGTGCAGACTGGAGAGACTTTCTTGATCTACAGAACTTTTCTGAATGTGATGTCACAACACCTACTAACTTCATTGATCCTCCTGTTGTTCTTGATGATCCAAATAGTGATGCTGCTTTGCATGATATAACTTCCCTACTGACTATGTCTTCTGTTACCAATAGTGACTGCTAGATTTCTAGATAAAGAAGGCCAATTAGGACACGTAGAAGTAGTGATGGCGTGTGTGTGTGTGTGTGTGTGTGTGTGTGTGTGTGTGTGTGTGTGTGTGTGTGTGTGTGTGTGTGTGTGTGTGTGTGTGTGTGTGTGTGTCTGGGGGGGTGCTACTTATTATCATAGCAAACATTGATAATTACATTTATTATACATAAAGGTGTACACATGCATTATTAAAATATTATGTAAAGCCTTATAATCTGTGGAATGATGCAGTGTATTGGATTTCACAAGACATCCCCTGATATACTATAGTTAATAGTATGTGCATTCTGTATATAGCTCTTATCAAAGGGAGAGATATAACATTTAAAGTAAGGTGCCACTTTAAGAGAAATTACTCATAAGGTTTACCACTATATTGGGTGCCATGGATGTACCTAGTATTGGCTCCGGTGTGTCTGTGATATGCCACTTGTTCAGTACATCCTGGATAGATTTAAAAAACTTATATATCTTATATATATATATATATATATATATATATATATATATATATATATATATATATCACCAGACTTTGTAAATGCAGCAGTACTCACAGCCTGGGGTGATTTATTGACCATGTTAAGCCAGTAGACCAAAATGCAGTGCACACAACGAGTGACTCATTTGCAGCAATGCGGTGAATATAAACTTGGATTTGGGACTAGACTCACTGAAATGTGTAGAATGAAGACCATCACAGAAGAAGTTTGTCACATCAGCAATAGTCTAGACAGAAGCTTTTTCTACAGAACAATATGCGGTGGTATGTGATTACAGAACTGAAAAAAAAAGAGAACCATGTTACAGGATCTCAGAGTATGCCTCCTTATGTATACCATTGATGTGCGAGGTAATGCACAGTGACATCACGTAGGACATATTCAATGTGCTCCAATGCAAAAAGGGCAAAACTCACTAAAAGAAAACCAAATGTAAGGGAGAAAAAGATAAAATGAGACTGACCCAGACATGGGCAAATGCCAAAAGCTATGTCCACAGATGGATCAAAAACTGGAACTATGACCAGAGATTGTCTGAAGATCACAACCATAGCTTCTGGATGACCAGACCCAATTCCTTAGGAGGATGGATGTCAATAACAATAATGATAACCAGAGAAGGAAAGATGGATGGCAGCATCTGTGCATCTAGAACAATAGATGACCATAAAAATACCACAGAAGGATCAATGACCACCGACATACCCCAGAAAGATGGATGACTACAAACATACCACAGGGATTAGATGCAACAATATGAATACTGAGAAGGATGTCTAGCTGCTATCAGAAGTTAACTTTCAGTTTTTTGGTGTCTGAAGGCAAAGGAACTGAATCAGTAGAGCCCCAGATATTGGACTCTGTTGTAGAAGAAAATTCATATCTTGGTCTAGATTAGATCCCTTTCTCAAGCCCTACAGTGTCCCAGAGACACTATTAAAACTGTTGAAGAATAACGCCCCTCCCAAGTGGATTAATCTTATGAAGGGAATACATTATAAACTGCAAAGAAAGCATTATTATTGAAATTAATAAGATGATATATTATGAACTACAAAGAAAATATAGTATTAAAATTGATACTTAAAAGCAATTTCTTGAAGTACAATAAAGACATTTAGCTGTATTATTAATTGCTATCATAGTAAAGTATATATAAAGACAGTAGCAACTCCATTTTGATTATAAAGAATGTGTCTAAACGTATATGTAAATGGCCACTCACCCAAGGTTAGAAAATTAAAGTGCAAGTGTAGTGTAGTGTAACTAGCACTATTACGTATGTGCAGACCTAGTAGGTGATTATGCTACAGATATAAGAACATGGACCCTGTATCCAAACCAGTTTTATGAGCAGTGATAATATAGCCTTCAAATTGGCATTGCAGTTTGGAGAGTATTAAGGACTTAGATATCGTAATACTAAAGACACATCTTTGGGATTTGTTGAGGAGGGAGATAAAGGGCCCAATTCCAAAAGATTTGCTCTCAGTGTAAGTGACTAGATCTTTTGGAATCTGTAAAGTGGTGACCAGGGAAAGTGTAATTAGGCAGCATAGGATGGTGGTTTATAGGATGACATTGGTGATCAAGAAGAGGAGGAGGAGTGTGAGGGCAGCACTAAGGATCAAATGGTGGAAATTGAAAAAGGGTAATTGTGAAGTGGAGTTCAGGGAAGAGTTAAGTCAGGCACTGGGTGGCAGTGAAGAGTTACCAAAAAGCTGGATAACTACAGCAGAGCTAGTAAGGGAGACTGCTAGAAAGGTGCTTGGTATGACATCTGGACAGAGGAAGGATGACAAGGAGACATGGTGGTGGAATGAGGAAGTACAGGAGAGTATACAGAGAAAGAGGTTGGCAAAGAAGAAGTGGGATTGTCAGAGAGATGAAGAAAGTAGACAGGAGTATAAGGAGATGAGGTGCATGGCAAAGAGAGAGGTGGCGAAGGCTAAGGATAAGGCATATGAAGAGTTGTATGAAAGGTTGGACACTAAGAAGGGAGAAAAAGACCTGTATCGATTGGCTAGACAGAGGGACCGAGTTAGGAAAGATGTGCAGCAGATAAAGGTGATAAAGGATAATGAGGGAAACATACTCACAAGCGAGGAGAGTGTGTTGAGCAGATGGAAAGAGTACTTTGAGGGGCTGATGAATGAAGAGAATGAGAGAGAGAGAAGGTTGGATGATGTGCGGATAGTGAATCATGAAGTACAATGGATTAGCAAGGAGGAAGTAAGGATAGCTATGAAGAGGATGAAGAATAGAAAGGCTGTTGGTCCAGATGACATACCTGTGGAAGCATGGAGGTGTTTAGGTGAAATGGCAGTGGAGTTTCTAACCAGATTGTTTAACGAAATCTTGGAACATGAGAGGATGCCTGAGGAATGGTGAAAAAGTGTTTTGGCACTGATTTTTAAGAATAAGGTTGATGTGCAGAGCTGTAGTAACTACAGAGGGATTAAATTGATCGGTCACAGCATAAAGTTATGGGAAAGAGTAGTGGAAGCTAGGTTAAGAAGGGATGAGTTGATTAGTGATCAGCAGTATGGTTTCATGCCGGGAAAGAGCACTATAGATGCGATGTTTGCTCTGAGAGTGTTGATGGAGAAGTACAGAGAAGGTCAGAAGGAGTTGCATTGTGTTTTTGTAGACTTAGAGAAAGCATATGACAGGGCACCTAGAGAGGAGTTGTGTTATTGTATGAGGAAGTCGGGAGTGTCAGAGAAGTATGTAAGAGTGGAATAGGATATGTACGAGGGTAGTGTGACAGCGAGGTCTGCAGTGGGAGTGACGGATGCATTTAAGGTGGAGGTGGGATTACATCAATGATCAGCTCTGAACCCTCTCTTATTTGCAATAGTGATGAATAGGTTGACAGATGAGATCAGACAGGAGTCCCCGTGGACTAGGATGTTTGCAGATGACATTATGATCTGTAGTGAGAGTAGGGAACAGGTGGAGGAGACCCTGGAGAGATGGAGATATGCTCTAGAGAGAAGAGGAATGAAGGTCAGCAGGACTAAGACAGAATATATGTGTGTGAATGAGAGGGAGGATAAAGGAATGGTGGGGATGCAAGGAGTACAGGTGGTGAAGGTGGATGAGTTTAAATACTTGGGATCAATAGTTCAGAGTAAATATGAGTGTGGAAGAGAGGTGAAGAAGAGAGTACAGGCAGGATGTATTAGGTGAAGAAAAGTGTCAGGAGTGATTTGTAACAGACGAGTACCAGTAAGAGTGAAAGGGAAGGTCTACAAGAGGGTAGTGAGGCCAGCTATGTTATATGGGTTGGAGACAGTGGCATTGACAAAAAGGCAGGAGTTAGAGTTGGATGTGGCAGAGTTAAAGATGTTAAGATTTGCACTGGGTGTGACGAGGGTGGACAGGATTAGGAATAAGTATATTAAAGGGTCAGCCCAGGTTGGAAGTTTTGGAGACAAAGCCAGAGAGGCAAGATGACGTTGGTTTGGACATGTGCTGAAGAAGGATGCTGAGTATATTGGGAAAAGGATGCTAAGGATGAACTACCAGGTAACAGGAAAAGAGGAAGGCCTAAGATAAGGTTTATGGATGTGGTGAGAGAGGACATGCAGGTGGTTGGTGTGACAGAGCAAGATGCAGAGGACAGGAAGAAATGGATACAGATGATCCGCTGTGGTGACCTCTAATGGGAACAGCCGAAAGAAGATGATTATAAATAGGCCTTACACCGAAGTAAGTCATTTACACTGAGATCAAGTCTTTTGGAATCAGGACAGACTTACACTGAGAGCAACTCTTGGCCCAAAGTGCTAAATAGGAATTGATATATATATATATATATATATATATATATATATATATATATATATATATATATATATTTGTATGTATACACACACACACACACACACACACACACATATATATATATATATATATATATATATTATACACACACACACACACACAATTATATATATATATATATATATATATATATATATATATATATATATATATATATATACATATACTGTTCAGGTTTCAGGACAGAATGGCTTTTGACTTACACCCTGCTATTTATGCTGATGTTGATGGTGTAGCTATATTGAATGACATACGTGCATTTTGCTCTTTGAAAATTAGCATCAGTCAGCCAAGATTTGCTATGCCTTCTTTCTAAAATGGCTGCCAAATGTCTAAAATAGGATGCAACTGAATTGGTGCAAGATTGCCAGCTGGCTTCCATAGTGATAGATAATTTTATTTTCCACCTTTGTTTAGAATTATTTCATGAAAATAAGTCAGTGACTGACTGAACACATTGATTTTTATCTGTACTTGATATGCTAATTTGTTTTCCCTAATTGTGTTAAAAGTACACTGCACTTCAACTGTATTACAGAATTTCTCATTAGAAAATGATACAGTACATTTACAGAAATGCCAAATTGTTTCTTGCTTGTATGATATCCAAATGGTTGTAATGACTTTCTGACATAGCCTTAGGCCAATGATCAAATTCTGTAAGTGAGCAATCTGATTATTTAACTTTTTTTCTGTTGTAATGAATCCTCATCCCAGCTAATTTACAAGTAATTTGCAAAATGGCAACATTCTGCTAATGTTCTTCATCTTTGATAATCAAAAATACAAAATCGTTTTGTCGTTGCTTTCAATTATCATGGAAGCAGAACTTTGGCACTGTACCAGACCACAGCTCTGCTTCAGTCAAGACAGCAGGTAACCATTGGGTCATAGCAGTGTGAAGCAGTGCCTTGTGATGAGCTTTTTTTTCAGATACATTCAAATAGAATCCACTTTCAGTGTCTAACTTACTGCTACACCTGAAATTGTTGAAGGTATAACAAGTATGCATTACTGTAACCATGATTTCAAAGAGTAAATGTAAGTGGTTGCATCTGTGTTGCAAAAATTGGTGTATACACCAGAAAAGTGAGAATAATTCAAGTAGTAGTTAAGAAATACAGATATTATGAATGATAGTTTTGTGAGTTACTGTTTAAGGATTCTGTCTCACAGCTCCAAAATCAAGGACTCAGTTCTAATCTTATTATTTGATTACTGGCTGCATGGAGAATGCTTTTTCTGCCTTTATTTTATGTGTTTTTCATGGGGGGAAATGACTGCTTATCTGTCAAAGCTAACACACACACACACACACACACACACACACACACACACACACACACGCGCATGCACAAACCATATTTTTGCAGCAGGGAGGCAAGACTCTTTGCATCATCATGTGGTGCCCCCACACCCTAATCTCTAAATTTATTAACTCTGTAATATTACAACAGTGTAGGTAAGGAAAAGCTTCCCTACCCTCACTGTTCTATGGTTAGACTGACAGAAACATCACTGTATCATAAAAGCACTCTGTACCTACAGCCTGCACACCACTCACTCTCCCTAATATACATAACATGTTAAAAACTGAACCCCCATAACAATGCAGCTTGCAATAAATTTCTACAGCAGCACTGTTAGGGGATGAAAAGGTTTGATGTACATTAAATCTGATAAATCAGCTCTGACAAAATGGGATCCAGATAGAAAACATTCGATAATGTGTGTATAATCCAGACAGGTAGATATACAGATAGACAGGCAAATAGATGCTCTGTTGAACAACAAACTCGACAAATCTGTGAGAGACACCATAAAATGCTTGTTGTAGGGGTAAGCTCCTCCTTCTGCTCCATAAAGAGGGAAAACACCCTGTAAGGGTGACAAGAGTGACTAAGCCACTCACACTACTGCATTCTTGCAGTTCACCATATTAGTGTAAAAATATTTGGAGGTTGGTTAATTCAGGGAGTTGGGATATCTATCTGTCTATCTATCTCTCTATCTATCTATCTATCTATCTATCTATCTATCTATCTATCTATCTATCTATCTATCTATCTATCTATCTGTCTATCTGTCTATCTGTCTATCTATCTATCTATCTATCTATCTATCTGACTGTCTATCTATCTATCCATCTATATCTATCTATCTGTCTATCTATCTATCTATCTATCTATCTATCTATCTATCTATCTATCTATCTATCTATCTATCATATACCTACATACACCTTTAATTAGGCACACTTACATTTTTTGCCACCATTTATGAGTACTTAATAGTGCCCACCTCCAAAATGAAACAGAGACCTACATGATAACCCAGGTGTAAATTTATGTCTAGACATCCAGCCATCAAGACTAACCTTAAAGGCAGAGAAAGTAGTACTTTTATTGACCTGTAATAGCAACTTATTCCATAGGCTGGGAATACTCTGAGTTAGGAACTTATCCATCCAGCTAGCCTTGTTTGTTCATTGGTAGCATTTAGGTACGTAGTATGGGTGTTTGCAGAGCTACTGGTTTTGCTAAGAAATACGAGGCTAAATAGGATTGGGTCTTTTATGGCACAAAAAGTGAGACACAAGTCATCTTGGAGTAGCTAGTCAGCTACTGAGTACAAGTTGTGTTATTCTGTTGGGATAGTTGAAGGATTTAAGACCTTTAATTTTTTTGGTTAAAAAATGGTTGAGGCCTTTCCAGTTAAGTAATATGCCTGGGCATGTACATACAAAATGGGGCATTGTATTCCATAATATGTCTGGTCATGGAAGAGGACAGTAGTAAGATGACTTTGCATCTTGAATATACTGCCATGAAAGTTAACTGGGCTAGACAGAACAGCTTCCTGACCATGGTGGAAATGAGATGATCAAATGAGACAGAGAGGTGTTCATGGTTTGTGTAAGTACTCAGGTCACTTATGACAATATTTGTTTAAACAATAACACAACATATGAGGTGGGAAATAGCTTTTCTGTCAAATACTACTATGCTGAACTATTTACATTTAACCTGAGACTGTTTTCAGGACAGCAGGTATGTGTATATTCCAGTCTGTTTTACAGCAGTTTAGTATCAGTGGATGAATGGATAAAAGTGCCCAGCTTGCAGTCATCAGTAAACTCAGTCAGTCTCAGTCACACTTCAGGGATATTGACTTGGATGTTTGCAAAATAGATGCTAAATTGGAGAAGGTACAGCACTGATCCCTGCTGTGCCCCACCAGAGAGGGTATCAGTTATTTCTCTGCTTGTGTTTAATAACCAGTTTGCAATCCAACAGATAATGTAGGGATTTACATTATGTTTATTTTTGTTTTCAATAATACCAGCATTAGAGATAGTGTCAAATTTCTTGGCCAGGTAAAGATAGGCAGCGTGCATGGAGTGGCAACTGTCCACAGCCCCTGCAACATTTTTCAAAGAAGCTTTTTTGGTTCTGGAGACAAGACTTGCTCTTCCCGAAACCAAACTGACTGGGATCTAGATCAGTTTGATTGTATAGATTGTCTGTGTCTACATACATGAGTTGTGCTCTGATATGTTCCATGGCTTTGCATGTAAGACTGGTGAGACTGATGAGCCTATAATTACCTGGGTCTGTAGAGAGGCCACCCATGTGAAGAGACATCACAGTGGCTGTTTCTGCAGACATCAGGGACAAACCCTGTGGATAAGGTAAAGTTTAATAGTTTAAAAATACGCTGAGATAGTGCACACTTAGTACTGATGACAATGCATTCTACTATGTTATCTGGTCCCATAGAAACATTATTTTTAGCCTTTGACTAAGTTTGTCCCAACGTGATTACAGGGGAAACTAAATATTCATGGATAATGTATGCAACAGTGGGGTAATGTGGGGTAACATTAGCACTAAACCTTTCTACCAATGTATTTTCTATATTGTTGGGATTGGAATGTGTGTTATTATTCTTTATACCTGGCTCTCTTCATGGAGCGTAGTTGGCTTGGTAATGATTAGTGGCAGTGAAACCTGAAATTCATTTCACTGTTACAAGCTATTTTACAATCCATAAAGGTTGCTAACCTAGGATAAAGGACCTACTATCAAACTCTGCTAGCATCCTTTACAGACTCCTGAACATCTGAACCCAGCATACTGTAGCAGCCCTCCCAGCAACTGTTAACCAGTTAAACTTGCATGTTAATCCTAAGTTACTTATTTCCTATTGCTCACCACTAAAAAGGGTCCTGGACACCACCAAACTGAGCCGACTGCACTCTCTTCACCCTGCTTCCTGCACCTGCCAACTAACTTACCCCTCTCCCCCTCTTCCTCTGCTCTTCTATATGTTCTACAGACTACAGAAAGCCATCTTCATCATATAAAGCATTTCACTGTGCA
Source organism: Protopterus annectens (assembly GCF_019279795.1). Taxonomy (NCBI): domain Eukaryota; kingdom Metazoa; phylum Chordata; order Ceratodontiformes; family Protopteridae; genus Protopterus; species Protopterus annectens. Next base: position 1,418,415,300 of record NC_056735.1, read on the forward strand.
GGCTCTCCTTTAGTATCTCTTTGCTGTCTTCTTGCTCCCTCTTCCCCATTTAGCTTTGCTTTCCTCGTCTCTGGCCTGCTTTCACAGTCTGATTGTTTTTCTTTATTGCTCATAGCCATGTTGAGAGACAATATACCTTTATTGGAACAGATCCTTCACTGGCTCACTAACAGTATACCTAACAAATCTGTGATACTGGGTGATGTTAATATCAACTGGCTTGCCTTCACCTCTAACTCCCCTACTAATAACACCTTTTCTACCCTTGACTGAATCCTCTTCTCCCATCCTAACCTCTATCACCACCCTGAATCCCTGCCTGACTCATTCAATGATCACTCTCCTATATGTGTTCAAAGATACTCCCTCCACTTCACTAGACCACAAAAGTTCAGGGAAAGCTGTAAAATTACCAACTTTAACCCTGAAACATTCAACAGCCGTCTCTCCACAACTGATTGATCCATCTTCATCCACCTACCTCTTGATGAAGCCATTCATCAATTTAATTCCATCTTTCTTAACACTCTTAACTCCCTAGCCCCCCCCCCCCCCAGAACAGTCCAAATCAAATCACACTACTCTCCTTGGCTCACCAAGACTACCCAGACTCTCATCCTAAAAACATACTCAACATGGAAACTCTGGAGAAACACTATCACATACACTTTCAAAAATATATGGAGTTCACAAATCTGGCTAAAAAACATATTAACAATGATAAAAAAGCTTCTACCACACACCCCTTATTTCACAATCTAGCAATCCTAAAAAATTCTGGACTACTGTTAACCAAATTCTCCACCCTGTTTACCCATCTACACCTAACCCCTGTCTAATAATTCACCCCAAGAAACTGCCTCCATTTCAATTCTTACTTTATTGATACCATCTGCCAACATTTGCCAAGTTCTAACCCAACCAATCCCACACCACCCACCACCTCCCAACTACAGAACCACTCCTTCTCACTTAGTCCCATTTCCACTACCTACATTAAAAATCTTCTTCATAAACTTAAACCTTGTTCCCCATCATCTGACAATTTTCCACCTCTCTTCATAAAGGTTGCTGCTAACTCCATTGCTTATCCAGTCTCCATTCTCATAAACCACTCAATCAATGATGCCACTGCTCCTACTCTCTGGAAGAAATTCTACACCATACCTGTCCACAAAGGTGGAATCTCTGTAGATCTCTCTAATTATCACCCTATAGCCATACTCGCTCCCCTATCCAAAATCCTCGAGCACTGTATCCATAAACAACTCCTGGCTTATCTCACGCAAAATAACCTAATCACTCCTACCCAGCATGGCTTTTGCCTCCATCACAGCACATCTACAGCTCTCATCTCATTTACTAACACTTTCTCCTTAGCTAGAGATAGTAATACACTAGTGTCCTGCCTCTTCTTAGATCTCTGCAAAACCTTTGACACTGTCTCCCACTCCATCTTCCTCTCTAAACTTTCCCAACTAAACATCTCTCCATCTGCCATCTCCTGGTTTTCCAGCTACATTACTAATAGGCAAACATCTGTTAAATGGCTTTCTGCCTTATCTCCTTTTCTCCCCATAAAAATGTGAGTTCCACAAGGCTCAATTATAGGCCCTCTTTTCTTTAACATCTTTACTAATCAACTATACACATCCTGAGCACAGTCTTCCTTCATACAGTATGCAGATGACTCCACTCTCATCACCATTGCAGACAACCCCTCTGACCTGTTTACCCTGACACAAACATCCTTTAACCTCACTGAATCTTGGCTCATTAACAACCAACTTAAACTAAACCCTAAAAAGACAAAATGTCTCCTGTTTCTACCTAGATCTCTCTACCATCTTATATCCTCATTCACCATCACATCCCTTAACAGCACCTCCATCTCAGTTGAACACCATTCAAAGCTTCTCTGAGTAATTATTGATGACCAGTTTAAATTTGACCTCCATGTACACCACTGTATCAAAAAAAATAAAATAAAACACCAAAAGCTTGGCCTACTATATAGAAACAACTCTAGAATCTCACTTGCCCAAGCCTATTTCCTCTCCAACCTCTTCTACAGCTCTCAAATATTTACTAACTTACAGACAACTCTACTATCCAAAGTTGAAACTACCTACAACAAAGTAGCTCATTTTGCAGCCAACTTCGCACAAAAAACTCACCACCGTTTCGCTCTCCAAACACTCAGCTAGGTTGAGTTTCCGAGCCAACCCTTACTTACTCAACTTCTCATCATCCACGCTAGTCTAACTAAGCCCACCTCCTGCCCCAGCTTATCCACTCTCATCACCTTCTATAACCCAAAATATTCCCTCAAAAGCTCTGACCAACATCTTTTATAGACACATAAACCTAAAAACTTAATTGGACAAAACCCCTGCAGCTACCTCCCAGCCCTCTCTTGGAATTATCTTCACACTACCCTTAGAAACATTTCCCATCAAAACGATTTCAAGAAAACTCTGAGAAATTACCTTCACAACACCTGGGTTTGTCACTGCAATCATCCCATGAGTTTTCTTCCTTCTCTCCCCCTCCACGTTTTTTTACTTCCCTCCTTTTTCTCCTTCTTACTTCCTCCTTCCTTATATCTGTTCTACCTAATTTAAACATTCTTCTTTCATCCTCGTTACTATTATTCTACCTAATTATAACTTTAACCTATTTACTACCCCCGACTCTTTATCTGCTGTCTTGTACTACCCATTTTCCTCTGTACTGTTTACATTTCTGAAATGCCTTTTCTCACCTAAACCTCATACTGCCAGTGCCATTGTAAGAGACACCTGTGAATTCCTTTTACTGTACATGCTTCTATTCATTCTTACTGTATCTTACTCTGGCAAACTTCATTTACTATACCCTTTCCTACACAACAATGGATATTTGCTTACAAACTTGTATACATTTTTCTTGTATGATGTATTTTTGAACTTTTTACTTGCTTAACTTGTATTGACAATACTCTTCCTTTGTTCCTGTTAAACTTGTCCTGTATATATGTTACTTGTATCACTTGTAACTATGGAGCTTTTCTCCCCAGGCCTCCTTCTGAAAATGGGCACAAGCTCAGTCGGACTCAACCGGTCAACAAATGTCAAATAAATAAATAATAAATAATTATTATGTATAAGCTTAGGGCACTGCTGGACATTATTCATTAATTTCCTGACATAACTGAAAAAAGATCTGTAGTTTGTTTTGATATCTTTAAAGACCTTAAGTTCATACTCTGTTTTACATTTTTAATAGTGTTCTTGAGTTCCTTACTGATATGCGTCAGTGTAGTCTTCAGGAAGAGGGATGAGGATTTTGTAACATTTTTTATTATTTTACTTATTTTATATACCGTTTATTTATATGGGAGTTCCACTGGAGAGGTTTCTTCCTGAATTTGCCATTATATTGAAGTTGAATATCTACAGACATTTCTATGTACCTGTTTACACACTGACAAAAGGTGGAGGTGAATGTGGCAGCCCTATCAATTGGGTCCATTTTGTTCTTAATGATGGTTTCACTTGGTGGTGGCATTGGCTCTAGATGATTGTCACTACTGAACTCACACCCTGACTCCATGGGCAAGAATGAGAAAAAGAGGTTATGGATGGATGGATGATACAATTAAATCTGACAGAGAAGGAAACTGATTTGTAGTTGGATTTACCAAACAACACACCAACCATTAGAAACGTTCACTTTTTATTCCAACAAAGCTTTCAGGAAAACTCCTTTCATCAGTGTTTAACTAACATTCAAAATCATTTAATTTTATATTCCAATTTAAACAACATGACACAGCCAACCAATACAATCATAAAAACAATTAATTATGCAAACAATGTGTTATGCAAACAATATGTTATGCAAACAATATGTGCAAGCAGAATTTTGAAAACCTTCGTTCTAAAAAACATCTTATTCACAAAACAGCTTCATTAAAAACATATATACACATATATTAATTCATATTTAAATAATCATATTTAAATCATATTTAAATAAATAAAATGACATAGAAAAGGACTTTTTATTATTTATTAACTTTATATTATTTTTACTGCTTTTGTTTCTTAACCAGGATGGGTTTTATTGTATTTGTATTATTCAAACCCGGATACTTATCAGCTTCAAGTAAAGTGATCCATTTATACTCAGCCACATCCAGCCTATTTACCATATCACCACCTGTAATATTTTTATATTTTATTTCTAACACTTTAAACCTAAAAGTGTGCATTTCATTATTATCTATAATGTGCTTAGCTAACACATTAGTTTCTATCTTCCTTTTAATTTCTGATTTATGTTCTATTATCCTATCTCTTAGGCATCTAGAACATTTTCCTACATAGAAACATTTACATTTTTCACATGTTCCTAGATAGATTATAAATGTGGTATTACAATTTGCCTGATATCTAACTTCATATTTAGTACCTGTTAAGGGGTGTTTGAAATACTGCTCTTCACAAATATCCTTACAATAACTACATCTTTACATGGAACAGTCCCATTTCTGTTCACCTTAGGAATATTTGTATTCATCTCAAAATCTTTGTAACATAACTGTCTTTTCAAATTTACGCAATTCCTATAGGTAAACTTAGGTGTATGTCCCAAAATTGGGATGAACTCTTGCATGGTCATTAAAATTCGCCAGTGCTTACGAATGATACCTTATACTTGTTTAACCCTATCAGCATACGTAGTAACATATCTAACTGCTACTTATTCTTCTCATCCGGCATCATATGCATGGCTATCTTCTCACCAAATATGGGGTTTGCCCGCTGTGCTCTATCTTTTAATGTACTGTCCATGATATTTTTTGTTAATTCAGCATCATAACCCCTATTTACAAAATCACAAAACAATTGTTCCATTTGCTCTCTACATCTTTTTTATCAGTATTGAGTTAGTAATTCTTAAAAACTGCCCCTTCAGTATACATTTAAAGATATGCATACAATACATACTATTCACATGTGTATATCTATTAACTTGTACATCCTTTCTATGAACTGTAGTAATAAGTTAATCATATTCTTTCAGTAAATTCACATCCAAAAACACAATATTAGTATCAGAAGTAGTCATCTTAAATCTTAAAAAAGAGGTGGCTGTATTTAAATACTGCACAAAAGCATTCAGATCATTCAGGGATCCTTTCCAAATTATAAAACAATCATCTAAAAAACACTGATGAAAACATACATTATCCTTAAAAGGGTTACTACTATTATTTACAAACTCACTTTCCCATTCATGTAATACCATATTTGCATATGTATTAGCCATGGGCGTCCCCATGGCTACACCACTTTGTTGCAAAAAAGGTTTCCCATTGAACAAAAAAAATTCTTAGGATAATTTCAATCAAACTACATAAAGTCTCTATACTTCTACCATTTATATCTGTGTTCTTACACAAAAAGTCACGTATAGCATTAATTCCATATTCATTCAGTATTACAGTAAAAAGAGAGTTCATATCAAGGGTAATCATCATATAATCAGCATTCAAATTTTGTTTATACCAATTATAGAGCCTATTTAAAAAATCATTCATATCTTTTAAAATACTAGAACATAATGCCAAATATTTACTTAAAGCATTTTGTATATAAATTGATAGTGGCTCAGTTACTAAGCCCCTTCCTGAAACAATGGGTCTTATTGGGTTGCGTGTAACTGATTTATGGAGTTTGGGGATTCCATATATCATTGGTATCACTGGACATGAAAGTGTAAAATAATTAAAAAGTTCTAAAGAAATATCAATTTGCAATTAAAGCTCATAAATATACATATTTACAGCTGATATGTGTTTTTTCACTTCATCAAAGCTAATAGCTCTAAAAGTCGCTTCATCAGACAAAAATTCTTCCATTAAAGCATTATCGTCAGATTTATTAAACAGAACAATTGCCCCACCCTTGTCCACTTGCTTAATTATTATACTATAATCACAGCATAGATCTTTTAATGCTTTCTATTCTTCATATGATAAATTATAAACTTTACTTCTTCTATGTTCATATAGTTTTCTTATATCCTGCTCACACACAGACATAAAAGCATTTAACACAGGACAATTATTTGGAATAAAAGTACTAGATTTTTTACAAACAGCATTATGTTCATGTGGAGTGACTTTAAAAATCAATTTTAAACTCACATTTCTAACAAAAGCCTTTAGGTCAGTTATTGCATCAACAACAGTATCTGACCAAGTTGGTATAAATTGCAGACCTTTATCGAATAATTTTTCAGTGGCTTTCATTAAGTTATAACTAGACATATTCATGAACACAAGTTTTTGCTTACTTAAAACCTCCATCCCTGCTTGTTGTCGGACATTGGACTTTCATTCTTCCTCTTTGCTCCTTGTAGCTCATTTCGCTGTTGTGATCTCCCTTTAGGTTCTTGCTTCTTCCATACCTCCACTTTCTCGGGTAACTTCACAGGTATTGCTCTTGTCCCCTTCAGAAAAACTTCAGCATATTTTGCATTTGTTGCCACATTCAAGATTTCTATGCTACTACTTCCAGCCGACTGCATTAAACCAGAGTTCATTTGATTGGTTGAATTCACCAATTCATGCTGCTGATTTGCTGAGCCTCCTACATGTTGAATATTCATCGGCTCAGATTCCTCATTCATGGTTTGAGTTAGTGGGAGTGGGCATACATGCTCTCCACTCCTATTGGATGGTTTATCAAATTGAGGGCTGTGGTTGGCTAATGCTCCCTCAGCTTCAGGAAAACCATCCAGTTCATTCATCCTGCCCTTCCACATTATATTTTTCTTCACATATGTTGTACCCATAACAAAATTAGTAGTACCAGCACTTTTGGGCCAAGAAAAAATATGACCAACCTTAAAATAATTTATATCACAGTGAAGCTTATGCTGTTTAGTAGCTTCAAGCCTTTTTTCAAATGTATTAAGCCTATCTAACATCTGCTGGTAAAGGGCAGTATAGTGCATGAACACCAAGGAATTAATAATATTCTCCATTTTGGCGATTTTGTCTATCAGTTCTTTTTCTACAGTGGTAAAGGAAGTCATTCATTAGGTGCATATAATCAGCGTTAAACTTCCGATTAAGCAGTTGCCATTTTTTGATGAGTTCTGGATGTGTATTTCCATATGCTGGCATATTTAATACTCAAAGTCCCCTCGGCACCACATTTAACTCCAAATAAGCTAAAAAGCTTAGCCGCTGGCATTGGAGTTTCTTGTATGCCTGGACTTTCTTCTCTAACTTTGATATCAACATTTCCAAGTCACTGGATAAGTGGGGAGTGGCTCCCATATTTGTAGAGGTTAAATTCATCATTTTTGCAAGCAATGGATTATCATGCACCAAGAGGAATCCACAAACAGTAGATTTACTTAGTGAAGCTTGCAATAAGCTTTGATTCCCATTCATAACTTGTTCGGGCTGTGTCATTTCAGTTAACAAAACAACACCCACAGTAAGTCCACAACAAAATTTCTTTCACTCAGAATTAATTCTGTATTCATTCGGTATTACAGTAAAAAGAGAGTTTATATCAAGGGGAACCATAACCCAGCCACTGGGGATGCACAAGCCAGTGCATTTCTTTGTGCCAGTTCCAAGCCCGGATAAATGGGGATGGTTGCATCAGGAAGGGCATCTGGCGTAAAATCTCTGCCAAATTACTTATGCGGAGAACATTTCATATTTCCATACCGGATCGGTCGAGGCCCGGGTTAACAATGACCGCCACCAGTACTGTTAGCCAACAGGGTGCTGGCAGAAATTGGGCTACTGTTGGCCAAAGAAGAAGAGCAGGGGGAAGGCATGCCCGAAGGCAGGAAGAGAGGAGGAAGGTTAGGAGTGCAGTAGTGATGGTAGGAACTTTGAATGTTGGCAGTATGACTGGTATAGGGAGAGAGCTAGCTGATATGATGGAAGTTTCTAGAAGGCCAGTGCTTGCTTGGGCTAAAGAGAAGTCCCTGTGTTCACCAGTGGGAGTGGTTAACACTGAACAGCCTGCCTGTCCCTGGAGGAATGGTTACTGCCTAGAAGCTGTAGTTTTATTGGACATTTTGGGTGAATTCTAAACGCATTTATCCCTCTCTCTTAAAACCTGGCTGCCTCGTGGTTTTGGCATCTTTGCAGGCTTGCTAGTTGTTGCTGAAGCACCTACCAAGGGGAGAAAATGCTGAGAGAAGAAAAGGAGCCACTTTTGTCATTTTAAGTATTTTCTTCTGATTTTTTGTTAAATTTTACTGCTTTGCCGCCTACTTTTGGCATTTTACGGCTTGCTAAAGTTTATATCTTTAACAGTAACAGTACTCGAAACACATCTAGAGCCTGTTTACCGCATTTCCTGTGTTGCACTTAATTTAAAATCGATTTTTTCGCTAAAAACTGCATTTTACCTGATTTTGTCCTAGCACTCAAGTGTGGGGTCATTTATTGCACTGTCGTGATTATTTTTGCTGCGTGTGTATCTCTGCTACCTTTAAACTACAACAAAAAGAAAAAAAACAAAAAAAATCTTGCTTTTTTCCCACTTTCTGAAAGTTAAGAAAGTTCAGTTACAGATTTGCTGTTCTGAACAGTTTGGAAGTTTCTAGAAGGCCAGTGCTTGCTTGGGCTAAAGAGAAGTCTCTGTGTTCGCCAGTGGGAGTGGTTAACACTGAACAGCCTGCCTGTCCCTGGAGTAGTGGTTACTACCTAGAAGCTGTAGTTTTATTGGCCATTTTGGGTCAATTCTAAACTCCTTGATCTCTCTCTTAAAACCCTACAACTCTCTTTTTGTGCAGTTTTGCGCACTGAGCATCGTCGGGCAGCACCTCCTAAACAGGTTTAAACTATTCCAAGCTCCACAAAGTCTGCTCTTCACTTTTTCCCTTAGAACTGTTCAAACTCTCAAAGTAATCACTCTATTCTCTTTCTAAAGCCCTGCACTTGCTCAGCTCTTATAAGGAAACACTAACTAACTAAAGCACTACACCCTCCTTGACTTCTCATAAGTATTAGGCTCCCGATTGGTCCTTCCTGATCAAGTGAAAAATCAGTTCCCTTCCCTAATCTGATCAGTAAAAAAACAGTTCCCTATACTAATCTGGTATGTCCAAGGGTCAGTTTCAAGGTTACTCTCCAGTCAAGCTGGTGAATCTGGGAATTTTGAGGCAATGTTACAATTGCCTTATGTACACAGACAACCCTCTCCTCCTTACAACAAACTCTAATACATGTGAGAGATGCAGTTACACAGCCAAACTGGAGGCAGAGCTCTCTCAACCCAAGACTGGCACAGTCAGTCAGGAGGAAAAGGTAACCACCCACACCACAAATCCAGTCTCACACAGACCTATTGCATCTGCATACCCAGCACATAAACACACAAAAACATACTCGGAGGCTCTAAATAAAAATCTGCCTAAACAGCAAAGACCTCCTAAGCAGATATACAAGCAACAGCCACCCATCAACAATACCCATGAATCACATATCTCACAAAATCAGTGTGCCTCACAGTCACAGCCCTTAAGGCCAAACAACACACCAAATACACTTGTTATAGGGGACTCTATTGTCCGGCACACTGATGTCCCACTCACCAGACTGAACAAGGAGAAGGTCACTGTAAGCTGCCTGTCGGGTGCCAGGATCTACCACATAATGCAAGCACTCAGGTCACTCCAACGCAAGTACAAGTGTGACTCCGTCATTGTCCATGCTGGTGTGAATGACCTGAGACATACCTCCCTGGACTACATGAAAAGAGACATAGAGGAGCTCTCTGACCTTGTAGCCCAGGCTGGTAGGACCCTGACCTTGAGTAGCATCTTGCCCTCACCAAGAAGGATGCCACAGTATAAAGACAAAAATGATCAGTTTCAACAATTGGCTAAAGTATTGGTGTCATTCAAAGGGGATCCAGTGTCTGTCAGCCTGGGATGACATGCTCGACAAGCCACATTGCTTTTCTAGAGATGGCTTGCACCTGCCACCCTTAGGCTTTTGTATACTAGCCAAGGCTCTTGTCACCCCCATAGTGCCTTTTTTAGGCAAGGCTCAAAGGACAAACCCACCTCCATAGACAACCCAAGGATAAAAAAACTAAAGGTAATGCTACTCAATGCCAGAAGTCTAAACCTCAAGATGCAGGCACTCGAGGCTCTCCTCAGTATGGAGAAAATCGATGTCTGTGAAGTAACAGAAACCTGGTTCAAGGCTCCTGAGAGCACCCTAGCACTACCAGGTTATAACTCATACCATGCATTTTGGCCCCAAAACTCGGACCGAAACACAAAAGGAGGGGGGTATCTATATTCATCAAAGATACCTACACCTCCAGGTTAGTGGCACTGCACAAAGCATCGGAAACCATCTATATGCAACTAACAGCGGGCAAAACTGCCTTTCAGTTTGTAGCCTGCTACAGAACACCCTCCCTGTTACAGGAATCCCACTTGGCATTCCTGAGAACACTGGAGAATATGAAGGTCTCTCCAAACACTATGTTATTGGATGACTTCAACTACCCAAACATTGACTGGGAAAACTACTCAAGCCCTAACACCCTAGCCCAATGGTTCCTTGAATTTATAAACTCTAACGCGATGGAACAACTGGTCACCACTCCCACATGAGGGAACAACATATTGGACCTGGTCATCACCAACATGGGGACTCTATGTTCCACACCAGAGGTAAACCCCTCATTGGTAAGATCAGACCATAAACAAATTTCCCTGGGCATCCATATCCCATCCCCACCCCCAGCCAAGGAAATCACTGTAAAGAATTTCTCAAAAGCCAACTTTGCACTTCTCAAGACTGAGGTGGAATCCTTCAAAGCCCCTGGGCCAGAGGATAATACAGCCCAATCCGCAGAATCCTTTACAAATGCATTCTATGAGCACCTGCAAGAATGCATGGATCGTGCTATCCCAAATAAAACCAAGACTCACTCCTCCAAAAACAGGAGACCAGTCTGGTGGACCCCGGCCATAAATAAGCTATACAACAGAAGGAGGAAGTTACTACATGACAGAGCAAAATCCCAAAAAGGGAAGGCATCTCTGATCAGTATTAGCAAGAAACTTCGATCCCTAATAAAATCATCAAAGGCCAGTTTTGAAAGAAAAATTGCCCTAGACACTAAAGATAATCACAAGGCCTTCTTTAGTTATGTCAGAAATATGGGTGGAAACTCCCAGATATGCTCTGAATTGTTGCATAACGGTACAAAATATACCGAACCTACAGACATAGCCAACATCCTGGCAGACAGATTCAGTGCAAACTCCCCCCCTTCCCCCCCAAAGGAGCAAATGCCTATCCCAACTGAATGTAACCTCCCTGACATCACAGATGCACAGGTGAAAGCTGCCCTCTCCAAAGCAAAAAACACAGCATCTATGGGACCGGACAGTGTCCCAGGCTGTGTCTTACATGAGCTCCAAGAAGAAGTGAACCCTCACATTAAGTCACTGTTCAAACATAGCCTTACTACAGGATATGTACCCAAAGAATGGCGTACAGCTACAGTGGTCCCACTCCACAAAGGTGGTGCCACAACGGACCCCGGGAACTATCGCCCCATAAGCCTGACTAGTCTGGTCTGTAAAGCTATGGAGTGTATTATCATGGAACTCATAAACAAAGACATTGGGAGCCTCCAGACACTGGACCCTACCCAATTCGGCTTTGTTAAGGGCAGATCTTGCCTCTTAAACCTAGTTGATTTCTTTGAAACAGTTACCAAAGCCATAGATGAGGGCAAGATAGTCCACACAGCCTACCTGGACCTCGCAAAAGCCTTCGACACAATACCCCACTCGGGCATCATAAATAAGCTTACCAGCTTAAATATCAACCCCTATATCACAAGATGGGTTGCAAACTGGCTCAGAGATAGAACCCACATGGTCAGAATTGCAGGTGCCATGTCCGAATCCAAACCAGTTACAAGTGGCGTCCCACAGGGCTCAGTTCTGGGACCTCTCTTGTTCGGTATATACTTCTCTGAGGTTCAGGCTAACACGGAAGGATTATGGCTGACAAAGTTCGCAGATGACTGCAAACTGGGGGCCATAATCAAATCTCCAGCTGACACAAGCATCCTCCAAAAGGGTCTCACAGAGACGGATGCTTGGTGCCAGAGCCACGGCCTCAATCTAAATGCTAAAAAGTGCATAGTCATCCCCTTTGGGAAAAACAAGGTGCCCACAAATTACCACATAGGTGGTAATCCATTAAGTACGGAAGAAGTAATTAGAGATTTGGGGACCAACGTAGATAGTAATCTCTTCTTTGATAATCACGTTGCCAAAGTGGTTAGAAAGACCTTCTATATAGCCCACCTTATCACGAAAGGAGAAAGACCTTCTATATAACCCACCTTATCACGAAAGGGTTCACATCTAGATCAAGAGAGGCCATTGTGCCCCTCTACTCGTCACTCATCAGGCCTATGATCGAATACAATGCCCCTTTTGGGATGTACCTTACCCGACACCTGCAGCAACTGGAGAGACCCCAAAAGTGCCTCACCAAGAGGATCATGGGCTACAAACAGATGTCCTATGCAGCTCGACTAAAGAAACTCCAGCTCTAGTCAGCTGCTTACCGCCTACTCAGAGGCGATCTATGCCTGATGTACAAAGCCATGTCAAACCCAGAATTAATGGACATGCTCCACCTCAAAAAAGCCAAGTCCCTTAGAGCTACACACTTCAGGGACTTAAACCTCAGCACACAAATAAATAGGACATGCTGGAGGGACAGATTAATTTCCCAGAGGCTCCCCTCACTCTGGAATAGAATCCCAAGTCATGTTAGACATAGCCCCTTGCTGACCCTCTTCAAGTGAAATCTAGACGCGTGAATGGGAAATCGCAAATTCACCCCTGGGATCACTTCTGTGTCCCTGCTAGACAGAGGCACAGTAAACTAATCTTAAAAGGGTACCTTCTGTGACCTACTTTACAGAGGCACAGTAGGCTAATCTAATAGGGAGGCAGAAGCCAAATACACTCTGGCTAGGCTTATAAATGCCCTAGGGCAGATAGCCTAGTATCTACCTATCAACCTATGAATCTATGAGAGAAGGAAGGTTGATATATTGTGCGTGCAAGAGACCAGATGGAAGGGAAGTAAGGCCAGGTGTATAGGAGGCGGGTTCAAATTGTTTTATCATGGTGTGGATGGCAGGAGAACTGGGGTAGGGGTTATCCTAAAGGAACAGTATGCCAAGAGTGTTTTGGAGTTGAAGAGAGTGTCTGATAGTGTGATGTTTATGAAGCTTGAAATTGATGGTGTAATGATGACTGTTTTTGGTGCATATGCTCCACAAGTTGGGTGTGCTATGGATGAGAAAGAAAAATTTTGGAGTGAGTTGGATGAAGTGGTGGTGAGTGTACCTAAGGGTGAGAGACTAGTGATTGGAGCGGACCTCAATGGGCATGTTGCTGAAGTGAACAGAGGGGATGAGGAAGTGATGGGTAGGTATGGTGCTAAGGAGAGGAATGCAGAAGGTCAGATGATTGTGGATTTTGTGAAAAGGATGGACATGGCTGTGGTGAATACATATTTTAAGAAGAGGGAGGAGCACAGGGTGATGTACAAGAGTGGAGGAAGATGCACTCAGGTGGATTATATCCTATGTAGGAGGGTCAGTCTGAAGGAGATTGGATACTGTAAAGTGGTGACGCGGGAAAGTGTAGCTAAGCAGCATAGATTGGTGGTCTGTAGGATGACGTTGGTCATCAAGAAGAGGAGGAGAAGTGTGAAAGCAGTGCCAAGGATTAAATGGTGGAAGTTAAAAAAGGGTGATTGTGAGGTGGATTTCAGGGAAGAGTTAAGACAGGCACTGGGAGGCAGTGAGGAGTTACCGAATAGCTGGGAAACTACAGCAGAGCTAGTAAGGGAGACTGCTAGAAAGGTGCTTGGTGTGACATCTGGACAGAGGAAGGAGGACAAGGAGACCTGGTGGTGGAATGAAGAAGTACAGGAGAGTATACAGAGGAAGAAGCTGGCGAAGAAGAATTGGGATTGTCAAAGAGATGAAGAAAGTAGACATGAGTATAAGGAGCTGAGACGCATGGCAAAGAGAGAGGTGGTGAAGGCTAAGGATAAAGCATATGGAGAGTTGTATGAGAGATTGGACACTAAAGAGGGAGAAAAGGACCTATACCAACTGGCTAGACAGAGGGACAGAGCTGGGAAAGTTGTGCAGCAGGTAAGGGTGATAAAGGATAGTGAGGGGAAACATACTCACAAGTTAGGAGAGTATGTTGAGTAGATGGAAAGAGTACTTTGATGGGCTGATGAATGAAGAGAATGAGAGAGAAAGAAGGTTGGATGATGGGGGGATAGTGAATCAGGAAGTGAAACAGATTAGCAAGGAGGAAGTAAGGATAGCTATGAAGAGGATGAAGAATGGAAAGGCTGTTGGCCCAGATGACATACCAGTGGAAGCATGGAGGTGCTTAGGTGAAATGGCAGTGGAATTTTTAACCAGATTGTTTAATGAAATTTTAGAAAGTCAGAGGATGCTTGAGGAGTGGAAAAAAAGTGTTTTGGTACCTACCTATCTATAAGAATAAGGGTGATGTGCAGAGCTGCAGTAACTATAGAGGGATAAAATTCATCAGTCACAGCTTGAAGTTATGGGAAAGAATAGTGGAAGCTAGGTTAAGAAGGGAGGTGATGATTAGTGATCAGCAGTATGGTTTCATGCCAGGAAAGAGCACTACAGATGCAATATTTGCTCTGAGTGTTATTGGAGAAATACAGAGAAGGTCAGAAGGATTTGCATTGTGTCTTTGTGGACTTAGAGAAAGCATATGACAGGGTGCCTAGAGAGGAGTTGTGGTATTGTATGAGGAAGTCGGGAGTGGCAGAGAAGTATGTAAGAGTGGTACAGGATATGTATGCGGGTAGTGTGACATTGGTGAGGACTGCGGTGGGAGTGACAGATACATTTAAGGTGGAGGTGGGATTATATCAAGGATCAGCTCTGAGCCCTTTCTTATTTGCAGTAGTGATGGGCAGGTTGACAGATGAGATCAGACAGGAGGCCCCATGGACTATGATGTTTGCAGATGACATTGTGATATATAGTGAGAGTAGGGACCAGGTTGAGGAGACCCTGGAGAGGTGGAGATATGCTTTAGAGAGGAGAGGAATGAAGGTCAGCAGGGATAAAACAGAATATATGTGTGTAAATGTGAGGGAGGGTAGAGGAATGGTGAGGATGCAGGGAGTAGAGTTGGTAAAGGTGGATGAGTTTAAGTACTTGGGATCAACAGTTCAGAGTAATGGTGAGTGTGGAATAGAGGTGAAGAAGAGAGTACAGGCAGGGTGGAATGGGTGGAGAAGAGTGTCAGGAGTGATTTGTGACAGATGGGTACCAGTAAGAGTGAAAGGGAAGGTCTACAAGAGGGTAGTGAGACCAGCTATGTTATATGGGTTGGAGACAGTGGCATTGACGAAAAGGCAGGAGTCAGAGCTGGATATGGCAGAGTTAAAGATGTTAAGATTTGCACTGGGTGTGACTAGGATGGACAGGATTAGGAATCAGTATATTAGAGGGTCAGCTCAGGTTGGACAGTTTGGAGACAAAGCAAGAGAGGCAAGATTGCATTGGTTTGGACATGTGCTGAGGAGGGATGATGGGTATATTGGGAAAAGGATGCTAAGGATGGAGTTGCCAGGTAAGAGGAAAAGAGGAAGGCCTAAGATAAGGTTTATGGATGTGGTGAGAGAGGACATGCAGGTGGTTGGTGTGAAAGAGCATGATGCAGAGGACAGGAAGAAATGGAAACAGAAGATCCACTGTGGCGACCCCTAATGGGAACAGCCAAAAGAAGATGATGATATCAAGGGGAACCATCATATAATCAGCATTCAAATTTTGTTTATACCAATTATAGAGCTTAGTTAAAAAATAATTTGTATCTTTTAAAATACTAGAACATAATGCCAAATATTTACTTAAAGCATTTTGTATACAAATTGATAGTGGCTCAGTTACCAAGCCCCTTCCTGAAACGATGGGTGTTAGAAATAATATATTTTACAGGTGGTGATATGGTAAATAGGCTGGATCTGGCTGAGTATAAATGGATCACTTTACTTGAAGCTGATAAGCATCCAGGTTTGAATAATACAAATGCAATAAAACCCATCCTGGTTAAGAAACAAAAGCAGTACAAATAATATAAAGTTAATAAATAATAAAAAGTCTATTTTTCTATGTCATTTTATTTATTTAAATATGATTTATTTAAATGATTATTTAAATATGAATTAATATATGTGTATATATGCTTTTAATGAAGCTGTTTTATGAATAAGATGTTTTTAGAACAAAGGTTTTCAAAATCCTGCTTGCACATATTGTTTGCATAACATATTGTTTGCATAACACATTGTTTGCATAATTAATTGTTTTTATGATTGTATTGGTTGGCTGTGTCATGTGTTGTTTGAATTGGAATATAAAATTAAATTATTTTAAATGTTAGTTAAACACTGATGAAGGGAGTTTCCTGAAAGTTTTGTTGGAATAAAAAGTGAACGTTTCTACTGGTTGGTGTGTTTTTTGGAATATCCATTCACCTGACATAGTTTGCTGCAGTTTGGCTCATATTATGAGAGTTGTAGTTGGATTTAACCAGTGGGACTATGTTGGTAAACATCAGGTGAAGGATATTAAAGCCGGTAGTGGGTAATTTCCCAATTTCATACAGCACATTAACATTATTAATATCTAGTATGTTGTCAGTCAATGCTTGGATAATTGACACCCCCCCAGCAAGCAGGTATTTGGTTTGTTTTAACCCCTTTATGGTAGCAAGGCAATTTCTATGATTTTGGGGGAGAGCATTAATGGAAATCTTTAGCTAGCAATGAAGTAATAGTTGATTTTTTAAGGGTGATTTTGATCTCCAGAAGCTCATGTTTGACTTCTGACCTTGGTACCCAGGTTTTACCCTCATGACTAAACCATCCCAGACATGAGTAAGTCCCAGTCTAATCCAGAGCCAAAATGGTATAGTGTTCTTTTAAATCTTGCTTTATTCTATGATATCTCAGACACTGGCTGGCACAGAAACAACCAGAAGCTGGGAAAACTGACTTGAAAAAGATTATGTGCATAAAAAAGTTCACATTCATTCATTCATTCATTCATTCATTCATTCATTCATTCATCCATTCATTCATTCATTCATTTTTTCTCTGATCACTTGCTCAGTACAATGCTAGTGTTGGGTTGCAGGGCAGTTGGAGCCTATCTCATACCTCAACAAGTCCATGGCATAGCCGATCATACTAAGCAGAGCAACAATCCATCACAGGATGTTTACACACACACACACACACACACACACACACACACACACACACACACACACACACACACACACACACACACACACACACACACACACACACACACACACACACACACACACACGCACACGCGCACACACGCACACACACACACACACACACACACAGACATATTCACCTTTGGTCTTTGGAATATGGGAGGAAACTGCAGCACCCCATAACAATAGGGAGGATGTTGAGACTCATCATAGAAGGCACCCCACCTGACAAATGAACTGGAGAACCAAGCACAAAACGTTACCTGCTATTTAAAAATGCTAACCTTTCTTCTGGTAAAGTGGGAGAATTCCTAAACAAAAATTACTGTAGGAGGCATTTGAACAACGCAGAAAATACTAGATCCCTTCATATTGTTTGGTAATATATAAAGTAGAGCAAGCTACAGTAGTGATCAAAAGCAAAAAGTGAGACAACAGTTTTGATAAGACTGTTGTTGCTTGTCTTTCGGCTTGCCACAATGGAACTCCGGTCCGCTCATGATTGGCAGTAGATTTTTTACAAAATGCCGAGGTGCCAGCTCGACGCTCAACCTTCAACGAAGGCATGCCCATTTACGCACGCATGTCTTTTGAATGCTACCCAACTATATCACTAAATTAGTATACCCCTCAAGAGGAACAGTCCTCAGGTAGCTGCAGTATAAATTAGTCAAATATTTTAATAAATAACCAGCATATTATAAGGTAAGCGCATTCATCCAGGCAACAGTTGGTCTATATTGGCCTTCACATTGCTTAAAAAGATAATGCATATATTTGTAGAAATTTACATCTATATAAATGTAGATGTCCAAGGAAGATAAAGCATCTCCGTGAAGTTACAGCTCCCCAAAAGTGTTTGCTGTGTTTTTAGTCTGGTGCAAGATTGTAGTACCATGAGCTATCTTTCGCCCTTAAAGTATGTTTTATCTTTTCTCAAGGATTATGTGACTGTAAGATTAGTATATATAAATAAGGTGAGTGGGGTGGGGGGGTGAGGGTGCACGGCGGCTTACTCCCTACAAAAACTGCTTTAGTGATTTTCTCTGAGTATGCATTGTTTGCCTATTTGCATAGTTTGCATTGGGAGGTACATTTTCAGAGAAGGGGTTTCAAGTTCCCATAGAAATTTAAAAATTAAATATATTTGAGCAATTTAAAGCCAAATGAGTCAAATATAACTTAGCTCTATAAAACCAAGTCACAGTTCTTACTTAAAAAAAGTTTTAAAGAATCAAACAAAATCAAAACATATCAAAAAGAAAGGAAGAAAAAACATTCGCGCGCACACACGCACACACACGCACACGCACACACACACACACACACACACACACACACACACACACACACACACACACACACACACACACACACACACACCCCACTACAAATCAATAAAACTTTCTTTGAAATAGACAATGGTAGAGAATAATTACTGGTGGGGGGGTTGTGCAGTATTTACCCAATTGCATTTCCTTGTGTTACACTACTTGGGCTTTGCTGTTGTGGTCAAAAATCTGAAGCTCATTTGTAAATTCTATACAACTTACACTCCTACTGCTCATTAGTAATGAAATATTTGATTACCTTGAATTATTTGTTTATATTGGAATAATCATTGTTTCCTGTTCTCATTCGCTTCAAATATTGAAAAATCTATTAAAAGTTTGAGCAAAAACAGACTCACAATTCTGAATGAACAGCAACTGCTTTTTTTTTTCTTTTTAACGTCTGTTATAATGCATGAACAGAATATTAATCTCGGACATCAATGATATCGTCAGTGGAAGATGCAAACTGACTTTCTTGTTGTACAAGGCGTACAAAAGAAGACTGCCAGCTCATGAAAAATGTATATCGAGTCTCACGGGAATAATGTGATTTATTCAGTTTTAATTTCCTGAGCTAGTTTTCTTCCTTAATGAGTCATGAAGCATCTCTTGAATGAAGCTTGGCCCATGATAATGAGTAAATGGGCAAAAACAAAGCCTAACAACACTGTTTTGTGATCTGCCTTGTTTTCAGTTATTATTTAATGAGGCATTAAATAAGAACACTTGTTAATGAAATAATATAACATAAATTCTGCTATCTTTTTTTGAGGAACTGACCTTTCATTATAATTTTTCATGACTGCTGAAAGATGAAGGGTGATCGGTTAAGCTACAGGAGAAAAAAATCATTTGTATAATTTAGTTTAAGTAGCTAGCCTTCTTTTTTCATATATTGTCTACTTTTTATTCTAAATATGCAGTATGTACAAACACTTACTTACAAAAGGTACTAAAAACACTTTACATACACTTTCATAAGATAGAAATCATATTCATTAAAGAAGGTTGTGGAGTCCTTGAATAGAAAAATATACTGGCTTAAAATGCTTTAAGAAATGTGATTAAAACAAAAAAAAAGGTAGAGCACCATGATAAGTTTCATACTCATTAAAGAAGATTGTGGAGTCCTTGAATATGAATATGTACTGGCTTAAAATGCTTCAAGAAATGTGGTTTTAAAAAAGTGCAGTACCAAAAATAGATTCCTGCTTGTATTTCCAAGTACACAAATCAATTTAGACAAATGCATTTACGGAATCCTTTTCACTTCCAATAGAGGATATGTGGATACTCATAGGTTCATAGGTTCATAGGTTCGTACTAGGCTATCTGCCCTAGGGCATTTATAAGCCTAGCCAGAGTGTGTGTGGCTTTCGCCACCCCTTGGGATGAGAATACTATGCCCATTTAGGGTTTAGTTTACTGTGCCTCTGTCTAGTAGTGACACAGAGATGATCCCCGGGGTAAACCTACAATCTCCCATCCACTCGTCAAGATTTCTCTTGAAGAGAGTTAGTGAGGGGCTCTGCCTAACATGGACTGGGATTCTGTTCCAGAGTGTAGGGAGCCTCTGGGTTATGAATCTGTCCCTCCAGCACGTCCTATTTCTTTCTGTGTTGAGGTTCAAATCTCTTGCTCTCATGGCTCTGATGGTTTTGGATTTTCTGAGGTGGAGCATGTCCATTAATTCCGGATTGGACATGGCCTTGTACGTCAGGCATAGATCACCTCTGAGTAGGCGGTATGCGACTGAATAGAGCTGGAGTTTCTTCAGCCGGGCAGCATATGACATATGTTTGAGACCCTTTATCCTCTTGGTGAGGAACTTTTGGGGTCTTTCCAACTGCTGCAGGTGTCGGGTAAGATACATCCCAAATGGGGCATTGTACTCTATCATGGGCCTGATAAGAGAAGAGTACAGGGGCACAATGATCTCTCTTGATCTAGATGTGAATCCCTTCATGATAAGGTGGGCAATATAGAAGGTCTTCCTAACCACCTTGGCGATGTGAGTGTCAAATGAGAGGTTACTGTCAACTTGGGTCCCTAGGTCCCTGATTACCTCTTCCTTACTTAATGGATTACCACCCATGTGGTAATTTGTGGGTACCTTGTTTTTCCCAAAGGGTATGACTATACATTTTTTGGTATTCAGTTTAAGGCCATGGCTCTGGCACCAATTATCCGTTTCTATGAGGCCTCTCTGAAGGATGCTTGTGTCTGCTGGAGTATCAGTTATGGCGCCCAGTTTGCAGTCATCTGCAAACTTTGTCAGCCACAATCCTCCTATGTTTGCTTGCACCTTGGAAAAATAAATGCTGAACAAGAGGAGCCCCAGGACTGAGCCCTGTGGGACACCACTTGTGACTGGCTTAGTGTCTGACATGGCTCCAGCAATTCTGACTTTGTGGGTTCTGTCCTTGAGCCAGTTTGCAACCCATCTTGTGACATATGGGTTTACATTTAAGCTGGTGAGTTTGTCTATGATGCCCGAGTGGGGTATTGTGTCGAAGGCTTTTGCAAGGTCAAGGTAGGCTGTGTGAACTGCCTTATCCTCATCAATGGCCTTAGTGACTGTTTCAAAAAAGTCGACCAAGTTCAAAAGGCAGGATCTGCCCTTGACAAAGCCAAATTGGGTAGGATCCAATGTCTGTTGGTCCCCAATGTCCTTGTTTATGAGTTCCATAATGATCCTTTCCATAGCTTTGCAGACCAGGCTCGTCAAGCTTATGGGGCGGTAATTTTCAGGGTCCGTAGAAGCACCGCCTTTGTGGAGTGGGACCACTGTTGCTGTATGCCACTCTTTGGGTATGTATCCTGTAGTAAGGCTAAGATTAAACAGCAGCCTTATGTGCGGGTTTAGTTCCTCTTGGAGTTCATGTAGCACGCAGCCCGGGACACCGTCCGGTCCCATTGATGCTGTGTTTTTAGCTTTGGAGAGGGCGGCTCTCACCTGGGCATCTGAGATGTTAGGGAGGCTACACTCTGCTGGGATAGATATTTCTCCTTTTGGGGGAGGGGCGGAGAAATTTGCACTGAACCTGTCTGCCAGAATGTTGGCAATGTCTGTGGGTTCAGTGTATTTTGTGTCATTTTGGACTAACTCTGAGCATATCTGGGAGTTTCCACCCAGGTCTCTAACATAGCTAAAGAATGCCTTGTGACTGTCTTTTGTGTCTTTTGCGATTTTTCTCTAAAAGTTGGCCTTGGATGATTTTATGAGTGATCGTAGTTTTTTGCTAGTACTGATAATAGATGCCTTCCCTTTTAGAGATTTTGCTCTGTCATGTAGTAGCTTCCTCCTCCTGTTGTAAAGTTTGTTAATGGTTGGGGTCCACCAGACAGGGCACCTGCCTTTGGGGGAATGGGTCTTGGTTTTATTAGGGATTGCATGATCCATGCATTCTTGAAGGTGCCCGTAGAAGGCATTTATAAAGGATTCAGTGGTGTGGGTTGTGGTTTGCACTGGCCCAGGGGCCTAGACAGATACCACTTCAGTCTTAAGAAGTGAGAAGTCAGCTTTTGAGAAGTTCTTCACTGTTTTGTTTTGTGCAGGGGGTGGGGGCGGGATGTGGATTTCCAGTGAGATTAATTTATGGTCTGATCTCACCAATGAGGGGTATACTTCCAGTGTGGAGCATTTTGTCCCCATGTTTGTGATGATCAGGTCTAGTATATTATCTCCTCTTGTGGGAGTGGTGACTAGTTGTTCCATCGCATTTGAGTTTATGAATTCTAGGAACCTTTGGGCTAGGGTGTTGGGGCTTGAGTAATGTTCCCAGTCTATGTTTGGGTAGTTGAAGTCTCCCAATATGATGGTATTTGGTGAGACATTCATACTCTCCAGTGTCTTCAGGAAGGCTGAGTGGGGTTCCTGAGTTTGAGAGGGTGGTCTGTAGCATGCTACAAACTGTAGGGCAGTTTTGCCTATGGTTAGTTGCACCTGGATGGTCTCCGATGCTTCATGCGTTGCCACTAACCTGGAGGTGTGGGTATCTTTGATGAATATGGATACTCCCCCTCCTTTTGTGGTTCGGTCCAAGTTTTGGGGCCAGAAAGCATGATATGAGGTAAAACCTGGTAGTGCTGGGGTGCTCTCAGGAGCCTTGAACCAGGTTTCAGTCACTGCACAGACATCGATGTACTCCATACTGAGGAGGGCTTCGAGAGCGTGCATCTTGAGGTTTAGACTTCTGGCATTGAGCAGCATTACCCTTAGTTTTTTTCACTTGTGTTTTCTAGGGAGGTGGGTTTGTCTTTTGAGCCTTGCCTAAAAAAGGCACTATGGGGGTGGCAAGAGCCTTGGCCAATATCCGGAAGCCCAGGGGTGACAGGTGCAAGCCATCCCTTGCAAAGCAGCGTGGCTTGTCAAGCATGTCATCCCAAGCAGACAGACATTGGATCCCCTTAGAATGACACCAGTAATTAAGCCAATTGTTAAAGCTGATCATTTTGTCTTTGTACTGTGGCATCATTCTTGGTGAGGGTAAGATGCTGCTCAGGGTCAGGGTCATACCGGCCTGGGCTACATAATCAGAGAGCTCCACAATGTCTCTTTTCATGTAGTCCAGGGAGGTACGTCTCAGGTCATTCACACCGGCATGGACAATGACTGAGTCATATTTGTACTTGCTTTGGAGTGACCTGAGTGCTTGTGTTATGTGGCGGATTCTAGCACCCGACAGGCAGCTTACTGTAACCTTTTCCTTGTTCAGTCTGGTGAGCGGGATGTCAGTGTGTCTGACTATGGAGTCACCTATTACAAGTGTATCTGGCATGTTGTTTGGCCTTAAGGACTGTGACTGTTTAGCACACTGACTTTGTGAACTATGTGTTGCATGTGCTATGTCTTGAGGTAGTGGTCGCTTGGGTGTCTGCTTTGGAGGCCTCTGTTGTTTTGGTAGATTTTAATCAGAGCCTCCGAGTATGTTTTTGTGTGTTTATGTGTTTGGTTTGCAGTTGTGATAGGTCTATGTGAGACTGGGTTTGTGGTGTGCGTGGTTACCTTCTCCTCCTGACTGGTTTTGCCAGTACTGAGTTGAGAGAGCTCAGCCTCCAGTTTGGCTATATAGTTGCATCTCTCACATATATTTGTATTTGTTGGGAGGAGGAGAGGGTTGTCTGTGTACATGAGGCAATTGTAACATTGCCTCAAGATTCCCAGATTCACCAGCTGAACAGGAGAGGACGCCAGCAACTGACTCTTTGACATGCTAGAATAGTGTAAAGGATTGCTGTGTAACTGAGTCAGAAAGGACCTATAGGGAAATGGGTACTCAAGGGGATTTAGGTGAATGAAGTACTTTCTTTTTGTTTAAGAGTGCTTTACCTGTATAAAAATGCTTTAGGAGCAAGTGCTGGGCTTTTCAGATAGAGAATAGACTGTTTAGATTGCAAGTAGAGCAGTTTTAAGGGAAAAATTGAAGAGCAGACTTTGCAGAGCCAGAAATAGTTTAAACTTGATTAACCGGCGCTGCCCGATGCTGCTCTATGAGCAACTTCGCGCTAATTCGCACAAAAGCGCGCTAAAGTGGGCTTTATAGCAGGGGGTTGAAAAGAGCTAGGAATTGACCCAAAATGGCCAATAAACTACAAGTTGCTGGGCTGGAACCACTCCTTTAGGGACAAATAGGCTGCTCAGTGCTCCCCACTCCCACTGGTGAACAAAGAAGCTTCCTCTTATCCAAATAAGGATATGGACAACACAGGAACTATGACACAGCCCAGGGATCAGCAAAATCTGAAGACTGGACTATTCTAGTTCAGTAAAGGCGGGAAAACAAGGATATTTTTTTGTTTTTTTTTGTTTTTTTGTTTCAAACAGACAAAAAGATACAGTAACAAACAATAAATGCTTTAAATTGGCTAGCTCACTTGAGTGTGTTAGCCTAACAGTTAAAATAAGCAAAAAACAAACTTTTTAAAGTGCAAAACAGTTCAGAAGCAAACACAAATACAGTAGAACAACTTGCAGAGCTAGTTTAGTAATATGAAAATGCTTTTAGGCGAAATACAGTCAAAATACAGCAGTCAAAAAAGAAAGCCAGAAAAATACTTATAAATCAAACAGAACCAAGATACAACTGCAAGAATACCAGACTGTGCATGCACATGTCACATGACCCACTAGACCTTTGTGAGTTTACATATTTCATTGTAGAAAATCAGAAACAGTACCTGGGAGCATTTCTACACCTAAGTAATTTCACTGAGATAATGCACAGCACAGAAGTGTAGGTGTACATATATATATATATGTAAATAGGTTAACATCTTCACACTTCATCTTGAGTATGCTACCTCTTGTTAAGGTTAAGTTACTTATTTTGTTACTCTTGTTCTCAAACAAGCTATGGACTACTCAAACAAAGAACCCATGGCATAGTTATGATCAAACTTGGGAATAGGACACAAAAACTTTCTTTTTCTTAATGGATAAAGACCATTTACACTACAAGGGATAAGACATAATAAATTCTAGAATAATCTAAGCCTAGGTAATAAAACTTGTCATGTATATTTGGAAAGCATGGCTAGGCTTAAAAGGTCCCCTGAGGTCATTAGTAATCACCTAGGAACCTATAAGAAAATTTTACTTCACTTTGTTTGCACACATTCAATCTTCAATGGATTGGTCAATGAACACGTGTTCAGTGAGAGCTCTCTAAAACATTTTTGGAAAACATACAAAGATATTTAAAATACATATATTTACACAGCCAAGGGCATGTGCTCCTTGTTTGCATATGGTGTGAATCAACGCTTACTACAGTGGCTGGTTCAACTTATTCAGGAAGAAAAGGCATGTTCTGGGGCTCTCAATAAAATTACAGGAAACCATGCAGACTTTGAGTACATGCAAAATTCATATTATAGTGATTTGAAATTGTCTCAGATAAATGGATATTAGGTTCATAGGTTCATAGGTTCATAGGTTCATACTAGGCTATCTGCCCAAGGGCATTTATAAGCCTAGCCCATAGTTATGTGGCTTTCGCCACCCCTTTAGTTTGAATAAAAACTATGCCTATCATTTTGCTGTGCCTTTGTCAAGCAGTGACACTGAAGTAATCCCTGGGGTATATCTGCAATCTCCCATCCATTGGTCAAGATTCCTCTTGAACAAGGCCAGAGAGGTGCTCTGCCTCACATGTACCAGGATTTTGTTCCACAGCATAGGGAGTCTCTGGGTGATGAATCTGTCCCTCCAGCACGTTCTATTTATAACCGTGTCAAGGTTTAAGTCTCCTGCCCTTGTGGTTCTGAGGGATCTAGATTTTTTGAGGTGAAGCATATTCATCAAATCTGGGTTTGACATGGCCTTATATGTCAGGCACAGGTCACCTCTGAGCAAGCGGTATGAGACTGAATAGAGCTGGAGTTCTTTCAGTCGGGCAGCATAAGACATATTTTTGAAACCCTTTATCCTTTTGGTGAGGAACTTTTGGGGCCTTTCAAGCTGCAGCAGGTGTCTGGTCAGATACATTCCGAACGGGCATTGTACTCAATCATAGGTCTAATGAGTGATGAGTACAGGGGGACGATGACCTCCCTTGATCTAGATGTGAATCCCTTCATGATCAGGTGGGCGATATAGAAGGTTTTCCTAACTACTTTAGCAACATGAGTGTCAAACGAAAGGCTACTGTCAACCTGGGTTCCCAGATCCCTGATGACTTTTTCTGTGCTCAGTGGATTGCCACCTATATGGTAGCTAGGGGTAACCTTGTTTTTCCCGAAGGGTATGACTATGCATTTTTTGGCGTTTAACTTCAGGCCATGGCTCTGGCACCAGTTATCCATTTCTGTGAGGCCCTTCTGGAGGATATCTGTGTCAGATGTGTTTTCGACTATGGCGCCCAGTTTGCAGTCATATTACATGAAAAACATTAAAATCATTTGCCAGTTAAATAATATGAAAACTATATGTTTATCTCTTTATACACATAGTGAAAATACAAGTAGCTAAGTAGACATATTATGTTTTGTTTATTTACTTTTTCTTGATTCCTTTGTACTACTAGGTATGGTGTATTTTCAGAGGATGCTCAAGGTAATATTCATATTACCTAGTTCTAAAAGTTTTAGTAAGGCTTATCTTTCCATAGTGCCTGATTTTTTCAGTAGTGCCTCCTGCTCCTATTGGAACCTTTGGTGTGAAGTCTTGACTACCTGCTCCCAGTTTATGCCTTTAATTTATGCATATTACTCAGTGGTGCCTCTCAGATACAGTTCTCTGTAAGCATGCTTCAACATGTCTTCCTGGATCTTTTCTCCCTTGCCTCCTGTTTTCCAGGACCCACTTTGGTGGTACCGAGGTATGTCTCTGTCTAAACTTTCTGATAAAGTTCATCATATTAGTAGCTGTGATGTGGATCACATTATCTTGCATATTTCCTCCAGAGTCTCCTTCTATCAGTTAATTCTTCAAGATACGGTCTTTCCATGATACAGGTAGGCCTTTTCTTAGACATTAGTGGAGAAAAGTATTTAAATGTCATGTGATGCTTGATTTGTTTCTAAATCCCATTGCTGGGCAGGAGAGCTCACGTACAGAAGTACAGTTTGACCATTGTGGTAACCATGTTAAGTCCATATAAATGAAAACACTGAAAATGGAAACAGCCTTGCAGATTCTGGCATTAATATTTACTTCTGAGTCACCATTATATGATCTATAACCTCCCATATAAGAACATAGGTCCACATCTATCCAATGGTTTCCAATGCATTTTGGTGAGCTTGACCTAGCGTTATTGTCTGTACATGAACCACTAATGTGTTTGGTCTTTGCACTGCTCATAACTAGTCTAATTATGTATCTATCACTTATAAGTTAATCTGTCATTTTCTGCAAGGGTTCTGAAATGTTTCTGAGTAGCGTATTGCTAGCAGCAAAGCCATGGCCTTTCAGCTGCCTGAATCCCCATTTAATGCCAAAATTAATAACCCACTGCCTTACTCATGATAAAGTTGATGATAAGGAGATACAGAAAAGGTGAAGGCATGCAGCCTTTATAATGCCAATAATAATGTCAAAACTATCTGCTATATCTGTGCTCAGCCTCATATAACGCCAAACAGTTTTAACGTAACATTTAAAGATTTTTATGCATTTGTTCAGGAATACAAACAACTTTAGTGTATGCCAAAAATAATATACTATGTACTCTGTGAAAAGCATTTTTGGCAGGAATTGAGGCTGATGTATACCTGCTAGGTAAGACTCTGCTCAGTAATGCGGTGTGATATGAAGAGCTGCTCAGTGCAGTTACTACCACCCAAAAATCATCTTCATGTAGGTCCTGACCGACACGGCTCTTTAGTAAGTGTAGGAGGATGATGCAGAATGCTTTCCTTGGGATACTCAGCACAGTAATGCCTCAAGTTACTCAGGGCATTGTGGCTACTTGTTTTAGGAATACCATAATCACAGCACATCCCAGTAGCATGCCATGTATTCATGCCACTGAATTAGGCCGAGCAGGTCTGTCTACTCAAATACACAATAACTTAATCCTGCAGTTCATTTGTAACTTCATCAATGCCAGCTTTACTGTTGTTTTTTTATGTTTTGTGATAGCGTTAGTAACATCTTTAGACATGTCATCTGAACTGGGGCTTTTCTGCAAAAGTGCAATTTCTTGATCAAAATCAAAGAGTTTGGTTAATGTAGGTTGTATGGCTGCATCACGGTACTGTTTCACCAGACAACTATGGATCAGGTCTTTATCAATTAGTAGGAGCTCGTCACCTGTATTTTTGTTTGACATGTCACAGCTACTGGTTATATAGCAGCTCACAGACAGCTCTGTATGGTGTTTTTGATCAGCATGTGTCGGCTAGTGATCAGGTTTGATTGTTCACGTACATTCCTCTTTAGTATACCTTTGCTTTTATCTGTGACTTCACGTTCTTAATCCTTTTTTCTATCCATTTCCTTTTGTCTTTGCAGCAACTTCTCTTAACCTCTTTGTCCAAATGTCAAAACATTCCATTAGCAGTGTGCAATGGTCGATTGTCTTCTGTTTGATTTATTTTGTTTTTGACAATGAACAACAAGTGATGCTATCAAATATGATATCAACTGTGGAAGCAGAAGAAAAAAAATTCTCTTGACACTGACAAATGACAACTATCAAAGTTACGAGGTTCTTGAGAAGGATATGACTGTCAGATAGTCACTTTTTATCCTGAATTAGGTGGTTTTGAGTAGACATGCCTCTTGGTAGAACCTAGGAACTAGTGCCACTGTGTTTGGACTCATGCATATGAATCCTTATTTAAATGTTGGCAGTGCCTTAGAAGAACATATGAGGGACTGTATGTTGATAGCTGGTTCAACCTGAATGCACGCTGGAGGATATCTGCCATTAGATGTTAAAAAGTACATCCCAGGCCATAAGAAGACCTATGTTTCGCTGAGATATGCTATGATGGGGAAGGGGAAACTGCTCAACACTGTATAGATAGAAATTCTGGGCCATCTTAAATAGAAGGAGGGGGAATCAGGGAACCTATTACCCAGCTGTATTCCTACAGTGGAATAAAAAAATACTATGATTTGAAATAATTGATGAATTATAGTTTAAGGACAAACCATCAAAAAATAAGGCATGAGGTGGCACTTTCCAAATTATACATTAGCTTATAATCTTGATGCTTTTTCAATATTTTGCAACATATTTTGTGAGTCTAATGTATTTATTTATTTATTTACTGACTAGACGGGCTGGTCAACTGACCATTTTCAGGCAAAACCAGAGCTCATAGAACAGTTAGCATACAGAACTGAATGGTCATATGGTTGCAGAGCATTTCATAATGGCTAACACAATTATTGTCATTAGAGAACACAAAATCCACAGTTACATTTGAGGCATAAACATAAGGATAACAATTACAATATAACATAGTAAAATGAAAGTAGTATATGTAAGCTTTATCTGCTGTATATACGGACACATTCTTATTGCTCAGTGTTTTCAGATCAAAAGGTATAATCATGAGATTATGTGAGCCAGTGAGTTATTAACTATTATACCATGACCCCCCATTAATATTCCAAAACATGCATGCTGACTGGCCAGCGTGCACATTGTAAATCGACTTATACTAATGGAAAAAGGTCCGGTCGCCCGGACTTTTTCCATTAGTATAAGTCTCTTTTAAAACACTGTCTCGCTATGTTAAAAGAGTTTAACATAGCGACACAGGTTTAAAAAAAGCAACGGAGATCTCCGTTGCTTTTTTTAAAGCTGTCTCGCTATGTTAAACTCCTTTAACATAGTGACACAGTGTGTAAAAAGCAACGGAGATCTTGCTTTCTCCTTTGTTTTTTTTTAAACCTGTTTCGCTATGTTAAATGGGTTTAACATAGCGAGACAGCTTTAAAATAAGCAACGGAGATGTCCGTTGCTTATTTTAAAGCTGTCTCGCTATGTTAAACCCATTTAACATAGCGAAACAGTAAAAAGCAATGGAGATCTTGCTTTCTCCGTTGCTTTTGGCCACAGCTCTGATGTACTGCGTAGGCATGCGCAGTACATCAGAACTGCCGCGGATATCAGACAGCTGTGGAAGGGCAACAAAGAGGCATTATACAATGCCATTATTTAAGAAAAGTAATTATTTCTTTTCTTAAATAATGGTCATAGTATAATAGCAATAACCCACTTCTGGGTGTGGGTAATGCGGGATTTACCCACGGTTGTCTTTGTTTGGTCCCTGCATTACCCACACCCAGGCGTGGGTTATTGCTATATTATCCCTAAAGTAATTCCATTTGCTTTCATGGATGATGTGCTTCCATAGTGTTTTTTTTTTTTTTTTAATCGTGTCAAATAGAAAGAGTTCTGATTTCTTTGGATAGGTGGTTCCAAATGGAGGTCCCTAAGAATGAGGAGGCTTTTTCACCTATTGTACATTTGTACTCAGGGCAGATAATAAGGATACCATCATCCTGGCTATTTCTTATGAGGTAAGGTAATTGCCTGAATAGAAGTTTGGTTCTTAAAGGTAGGAAGTATCCTCGTGTTCGTATTTGAGGAGAGGGTATCTTGAAAGGACAACAGACAGCCAGCCAATGCTCTTTATGAGGTTGAAATGATGTGTGTGGGAATTTGCAAGTAATGCAAATCTGAAAATCACATGTTTTACAATTTGCAGTCTTTGGTTATTTTAAGAAGAGTGGAAAGTTAGCAGCGCTAAACAGTACTCAAGTTTGGGGACATTCATTGCTATGGCATTTCTAGCTATTAGAGATAGCAGATGTGAGATCTTTTAACTGAGTTTAAGTAGTGAGAGTACTTTATTAGTGATATTGTCTGTGTGGGTTGTGAATGCAAGAGAAGGGTCAAGCGATATGCCTAAGTATTTTTATTCGAACACGTAACGGATAATGTTATGTTGTGAGTAGACGGATAATGTTATGTTGTGAGTGTTTAAGTAAGATGGGTTGTAGGCTTGCTACCTTATGGGACTGGCAAATAACATTCTATTAGCTTTCTTTGGATTGATGAGAAGTTTATTATTTGCAGACCAGTGGCATAATGTAGAAAAAACTTGTTTGGAGTTATGATTGTAAATCATCAAGGTACTTGTTAGATTCCAGCAGTAGCATGTCATAAGGATAAAAGTTCAGAGGAAGTGAAGAAAGTTCAGTAATTAAGCTGTTAATAGAAAGAAAAAAGAGGTGTGGACTTAGCACTGAGTCTGTATAAAGGTGGCCATGGGAAGAATAATACTTGCAGACATGCCTGTCTAGATTTTTGCAGAATGTTCAGATTTGTGGCTCATATTCTTGGTTTGTTCCTCATAAAATTTGTACTTTTCTGGAAAATCACTGGGATGATCTTAGGATTGCAGCCACTAAATAAAGAAACTCATTTGAGTTTCAGACTTCAAATCTTTCAGAAAATGCATGTTAATACAAACCCTGTTACTCTACCACTTTTTAAGTTTATAAGAGCAGTATTTAAAATATGTCCCTAATTTTGGGCCTTTGTCCTCCCATTTTGTTGAGCTTTGCCCAGATTTCTGGTTGAGAGGTATGCTTACAGAAGAAGACTTGGAAGGACCTGTTTGAAAGGTAGTTATTAAATCAGTTTATAGTGCTGTCTCCAAAATTATTTGTTTAAGCTTGTTAAGCAAAATTGTGTGGCCTACCGATTTAAAGGAATGTGTCACATCTACAAATGTTCCAGCTGTCAAATGCCCCTCATTTAAATTACATAATTTATTATTAGTACCTGAAAAGTACATTGATATACTGCTTAAGGCATTGAGAAAGCTGTATTACTTGTTCGAGACTGTAACTGCTGATGTGTTTAAATATTTGGTTATATGGCAGCTTTTGAAATTCTTTTGCAGTTGGAGAGAGTTTAGAGATGGAACAAAAGTGTAGTACTTGGGAGGTGCTATTTTAGGTAGGGCAGTTATAATAGAGTATATGAAGTCCGAGGGAACAATTTCCAAAGTAAGGGAGAGACTAATTTGTGGCTGAGAGGTCTGGCAATATTGTTAAAGGATTTCCTAATAAAAGCAAGATGGAGGAAGAAGAAAATAGCTGATGGAGTTTTTAGCTTTTGAAGAAGATTTTTGGTATATTTGTCAGATATTTCAGTCAAATGGAAAGCGGAAGAATATTCTGATAGAGGATATAATTGTGGTGTGTCAATACTGTTTAACTGTTGAGTACTGAAGTTAGGAGAGGGAAAACTGTTGGAACTTTTTTTAATGGAGGAAGACAAGAGTGCTTTGTATCCCTCTGGAAAGGTTAAATTCAGATTGTAAGAAGATTGCAATGCAGACAGTCAATCAGTGATTATGTCAGTTAGTTTCTTGATTTTCCTCCAGAAAAGCTTATGTTTGCTAGCAGAGATCATATGCTTATGCCTTAAGATTTGTGCTTTGGCAGAGCTGATAGAGATTATTTTAGTTTTTCTTACGGTTAGGTAATTTTCATGGAGCAGATTATCTGGTCAGTAGAAGATAGTATAGTATAGTATGTAGAGAAGCAAATTTATGATCGATGAATTGAAATATGTTAAAGTTCAGAAGCTAGAAAGTTTTAATATTCACAGAATATCTTGTACATAAATATTAAAATTTTTGGCATTCTCTGAATGTGAGTTTACCAAGTAAATGCAAAAGCTCGTTTTCAAATTAAAGAAACTTATTTGAATGACAGCTGTGATGTTTTAAAATGCTCTTTCATATCACCATAAACCTACATTAGATATTGTAATAAATACACCAAAGAAAGCCAGGTGGGTATGCATGAACTCTTTATTAACTGGCAGAGCCTAAAGATGGAAACCATGTAACTTTCTACATGTTAACATTATGGATATCTTAAAGTACAGTAGAGAGTCGATTATTCGAACGTCGCTTATACGAAATGTCAATTATCCAAACCAGCCTTCGAAAGTTTTTGGGTAGGAAAAATCATAAAGTCTGAATATGTAAACATTATACGTATTCACTTAAGCGTGTTTTTTGAGTTTGTAGCCAGCTTGTGTGTGAAAAATATTCTGTATTGTCCTCTGGAATCGCTGAATGGTTGAAAAGTGTATTCCTGTGTACAGAAAAAAAACAAGATTTTAGAACTTTTTTTTTATCCAGTTCAATTATATGTTTGACTATCCGAACAGTTTGATTATCTGAACTACCCTAGGTCCCAGTTAGTTCAAATAATCGACTCTATACTGTATGCATCCCTTCTTTTAGTTAACTTTTGCAATGCTTTTACATAAATTAATATTAACTACAGTATGACTATGTATGTCACATAACATAAAAATAAGCTCAACTCTTTAAAAAACAAGTTTTGCTAATTACTAATGGCAACTACATTAAGCAGTTTTTGGTGTCATGTGGAATGTCGTAGCATGTTTGGGAAGTATGCCATTTCCTTGGGGTCTTAATAATTCTTCCATATGTTTCTTCATTTGTTTCTGTTAGTCGCTACTGTCATATTCAGCTGAGTTTTCTCAACAGGTACTGCACTGTCAGTCTCTGATGGATTCTGATGGGAACTATTTACAGATATATGTTTTTCAGAGTAGACTTGATATAACAGTGCATATTCTTTATCTGGTAATTGTGTTATCTTCTGGAATTCGTCTGGCATTTGAAGTACCAAATGGTATAATTTGGCAATCTGATTTTATAGAGAAATCTCCTGTTACTTCTGAATAAATCACCATCTCTTGTTTCAAATATGTAAGATTGAGGACTTGCAGCAGTTTTCACTGCTATGGTTTCTTACTGATTTTAGATGCTTTTTCTGCTAAATTTCACACTGCTTCCATTTCCTCTGTGAGCAGAGCCATAGCTGGGGCAATTAGTCAATGTGTTGGTG
Source organism: Protopterus annectens (assembly GCF_019279795.1). Taxonomy (NCBI): domain Eukaryota; kingdom Metazoa; phylum Chordata; order Ceratodontiformes; family Protopteridae; genus Protopterus; species Protopterus annectens. Next base: position 1,418,449,407 of record NC_056735.1, read on the forward strand.
GAGGAACAAAATAAGCAAACAATCAAGCAAATAAATAAATACATAAAAGTCAGTCCTGCAGACTTAATTGAGAACAAAATCCCACTCAAAGCTCTGTCACTATGCTTGGTATCCTGCAGACTGCTAAGAAGTGACTTGTGCCTAGCATACAAGACATCCTCCAACCCAATACTGATGGACCTACTACACATCAATAAGGCAAACAGCATCAGAAACACACAGTCTAGGGATCTAAACTTCTTCTGCAACATCAACAAACAGTTTAGAAAGACAGGTATATCTCACAGAGGATACCACTGCTCTGGAACAGGCTCTCCATCCATATAAGTTCATTCCTCTCTATGTTCAAACTCAGCTTCGACCTATGGATGGGAAACAGAATATTTACCCCCAAACTGCCTCCTGTACTAATGAAACCAGGTAACTGCTAAATGCTTTATCCCATGCATGGGCCTCCTCAAATTATGTATGGTATGATCCCAGTTATTCTCATTAGGGGTAATATATAAATATTGACCATGGTATGGTTAAGGCCAATCTATAACTAAATGGAATAAGTTATTTCAAGCACAGAAAGGGAAAATGGTCAGCCTTAAAATGGCCCATAACGGCAGCTAGCCTAGTACTTACCTATGAACCTATGATGAAAATAAATAAATAATTGACAAAACATAATGAAATACTATGTTTACTATGTTTCTGCACAGTAGATCTCTTATATGTTTACCACAGAAACTGTATTCCCTCCTTGTTACAGAGCACACACAGACACACGCACACACACACACACACACACACACACACACACACACACACACACACACACACACACACACACACACACACACACACACACACACACACACACACACACATTGGGAAGATATTTAAATACACTGAGGCTGTTTAAATGACTATCAGCACTCATGCTCAACACTAGAGATTAAGTAACCATACTACTGACTTTAAAGGACCAAATGGAACCTGTTCTTCAGTCCCAATCATGCTATTTAAAAGCTTACACCCAGCACAGCTGCCCCCTCTAGTCCACCCTAACTATGGCTTTGCCTGGGAATAAGGAAGTTAAACATCTTGCCATCTTGTCATAACCAACTTTTGTTTTTTTCACTACCTCCTGCCAAGCTTCTCCTGCATTTGGTATAGCTTTAGGTTGAAGCAACACTGAAGATTCCAGCTTCATTAGCATAGAGAAATAAAGTTCTAACTATGGCCAAGATGTAACAGTTTTCATTATTGGCTAGGATATCTGCTGAAGCCAGAATGAGGGGTGAAAAGGGGCTATCCATTGCCATTACTCCTCAGAAGAGCAACAGCATCTCCAGGGATGCCCCCAAAATGGACTTCTAACCACAAAGCTATTTATGTTGTAGTCATCATTATAAATGCACAGGAGAATTGTCTTGTAAGGAGAGACATAGTGATCACCATGGTGACATAGGTCACACATTCCCCATTAAGGGGAAGGTTTAAGGCTTAAAACACAGGCCCTCATTGTCAGGACTCACCAAGGGCACAAACTCCCCTTATGGCTGCCTGAATGATGGTTCTTCATGACAGATGTAAGTTTTGTTTGTGTCTTTCGGCTTTTCCCGGTTAGGGGTCGCCACAGTGGAACTCCGGTCCGCTAATGATTGGCAGTACAGTTTTATGTGCTGGCTTGCTGGGCCTAATGCACAACCTTCAATGAAGGAACGCTCATTCACGCATGTCGCCACACAGAAGACACTCTAACTGAGAATCGAACGGGCAATGTCTAACTGTGAGGCGACAATGCTACCGCAGCCCCAAGGGAATAAACAGGCTTTACTCATGTGAGAAGCTTGATGGTCAGCAGGTATGGGACAAAATAAAACAACAAAACAGCAACAATGAAGATACTAAAAATTTCATCACAGCTGTAACTACAGCAGGCCAAAGGAAATGTCTTCCCTGGTTACAAGCTGTAAGAGGGTATGATTAGCAGGTGCTGAAGGTAACTGTTGTACCAGTATTAATTTATGAAACCACAATCATGTTACAGCTTCATAAATGAATGCTGATACTGTAATTGCAGTCACAGTAGAAGTGCTCAGTGTATGAGTGTGTGTGTGTGTGTGTGCGTGTGTGTGTGTGTGTGTGTGTGTGTGTGTGTGTGTGTGTGTGTGTGTGTGTGTGTGTGTGTGTTAGCAACGGCAATAAACCAATTAAAACAGGAGCACAGAACAGCTTTTGTGTTTTGTTTTTTGGTCCTCAGCTTTGAGTTAAAGGGTTTGAGAATTTTATAGGGTGTTATCAGAATTACTTATTGTTCTGAATTTCATCTTGAGACTTTTTAATTCACTATTAAGTCTGAGCCATGGCTTTCTGCAATTTCATATCATATATTTTCTTTCACATTATGTTAGTGAAATGACGCACATCTGCTAATTCTTTGTCATTAAACAAACAATAAAACACCACCCGGATCACTGCAGACTGAGACATGGACACAACTTGAGAAACCACTTAATTGAAAAACTTTTATTCATCAGTTAAGTGCTTTCATTTGGGGGGATCCAGGTGGTGTTTTACTGCTTAATAGTTTGTTTTGGTGACTTGGATTCTTTAATTCTTTGTCATTATTTGAATGTGATGAGACATTCCAGGCCAAAACATAACGCATCTTGCTTTTCCCTTGCAATTCACAGTTCCAGTATGTGTTCCATGGATTCTTTTCAGGATTTTATCTCAAAGCTGATTTGGCACAATTAGTCTTTTTCATTCAAGCAACACACCTTGCACACATGTATATAGTATACCTGCATTTGCACTGGCACGTCCTTTTCACTGGTCAGCATGTCTTTCAGCTCAGTTTCTGTATACTACATAAACTCTTCTAAACTTTTTTTCTGATACTGATAAGTACAGAAGTACTTTTATCCCTTTCAAGTACCAATTTAGCAATTCTTCCTTACTTTCTTTTAAATAGGTTCTAGTCAGTACATTTGTAATATGAAGCTCTGTTCCTGCTCCATACACAATGTTCTAACACACTTTTTTATAGAGTCAACACCATTTTGTGAAGATATAAGAATAACAGTGCTTCAGGTAGTGGATTTAGAAAACATATCTCCCATAAGCTAAATAACCAAATAACAGCCAAGACAAGGTTCTGGACACTTTACACTTAGATTGCATGCTGTTTCCGTATTGGTTACTTTGTATCATGTGTTCTCATGGTAGTATTTTTAAATTTTCTCAGGTCCTTTGTAACACTATTCTCTAAAGAAGTTCTAAACATTATTATACAATGAAAGCGCTTAAAATGTACAGTGGCCGTTGTTTGGTTATTTAGTTCCAGTGTTCCTTTTGTTTTCACCGCACCTGTGTCTTTTGGATGTCTCCCATAAACATGCATTCATAGCTTTTCATAGCCATGTACAATAGCTAGAATCTCTTTTTCAGTCAGACAACACCTGACTGCGCCTCAGTTAATGCTGTGAAACCACAAGCATTCAGCTGTCCCTCTAGGTGCAGCAGTATTGCTCTTACAGCAAACTGACTAGCATCCTCCTACAATGCAAGTGGCTTTTTCATATAATAATGTTCTGTCACTGTTTTCTCTAGCACTGTGAAAAAATTCACATACCCTTCTCCCAATACCAGTTTATGTCTTTCTCTACAATATTATCAGAGGCATAGACACTTCCAATATATTTGGAATAAACCTAAATAAGTACTGAACTATGACAATAAATTTTGGTAATACTTCTTTATCTGATGGTTTTGTCATTTGGATGACTGTTTTTACTGTCTGTGCATTAGGTTGCATTACTTTATGTGTCAAAATGTGTCCAGTGTATTGGATACTATTTCCAAAGAACTGACATTTTTCTTTGTTCCGTATGAGATGATTTTTACTCAGCCTTTCCAGTAACTTTATTAATCTGTTATCATTTCCTGGTTTGGTTTTGCCACAAAATGGTACACCATCATTGATATTTATAACACATTCTAGACACTCAGCAGTCTGTGCATCTCATCTCTGAAATACCCCCAGTGCTGAAAAACTACCAAATTGTTTCACTAGAATCTGGTTATTCTCATTGCCATGTTGAATATATAGCTTTGAATTACCTGGATCCAGTCTGATTTTTCCCAAATCCCTTATTAGCATTAAACATTGAGAAATATTTAGCTCAAAGTATCTTGACAAAAATTCATTCTAAAGTGGAAAATATTCCTTTAGAACTGATTTGTTAAAATTTTGTAGATCTATGCATATTGTAATATTCAGGATTAGCCACATAAATCATAACGTTCACTCACAGTGAAGGCTTTGTTTTGCTGTCATATCTAGATGTTCCATATTCTTCAAGTCTATTTCTCTTTGAGACATGCACAACTGGTAGTTCTAAATTTAAGTCCACATTATAATGAACTGGAATGCAAGCAAACCCAGTGACCAAATCAGCATAATTTCAAAAATATAATTCTTGTTATCTGACAACTTGTCCTTGTTTGCATCAACCTTCACTGTGGTTCTCCATATACTGTATTTATTATTAAATCATTACTAGCTTGCTCTGAATTATTTTGCAACTGCTCTGCATGATTGTGAGGATTATCTCATTCACAAACTCACAAATCTTCTGCTCTGTGAACATATAAATTATGCTCTACACAACCATGTGAATAGTTGTCTTTATGGAAATCCAAATACTGCACTGAATGAATATGCAGGTTTGGCTTCATGAACATGCAGATATCTATCTTCACTGACATAATGTTGTCCTTTGGCAGACCAGGATCACATCTCCACACTTCACATACCCTTAACTGTGCCTAAATGAACACATGTACCTCTTCCCATTATATTACGCTGTTGCAGTGGCATGAATTGAGATAATATATATAAGCTCTCTTTTTATAAATATGGCAGCACTCTTTTTGACCTTTTGGTACAGGTATGAATAAGTTAATAATGTAATTTCTGCATTCTTCTCTGCAAACCCAAGTCTCTGCCTGACCCCATGGTGATGAGGACTGGAGCTCTTACTCTGATGCATGCGAATGGGGTTCAATGGGTGGCCCTACTACCAGATAGGAAAGAAAAGCAATGAAGGGGAATGGCCCCTCATCACTATAGGTGGGTGGGGAGGACTGTGCACACTTGTGGTACAAAGAGAGGGTCAGATGTCCCGGATAGAGACTGAGAAATTACCATTTAAATTTCTCAGAGAAGGATGGGGCTTCTTGGAGGGAATGTCCCTTGTTAGGCAATGGTCTACATGACGTTTCTACATGTCGTCCACCCCCAGTGCTTTGTTGACAGTGTACAGAGGGTCAGGAGGATAGGGCACATGCCTTGAAAAAAAAGAAGCTGAACCACCCCTGATGGTTTCTTAAAGATGACCTCAGCCAGCTGATTGGCAGCCCGGTGATGGGGAATGTATGGGTCCATTGATTAGAAGGGGCTTCTAATAAGGTGGTGAAGACAAAAAAATGGCAAAAAAATCTCTGAATGCACTTCAAGATATTACATTTTGAATTAGAGTCAGAATCAAGCTCCAAGCTAACATTTTTGCCATAAAGGTAAAGTTTGTCAATTCAGAAATTCATTTTTATGCATCATTTCTGCACTTCTCTCCTTTCTGCAGATTCACTCTAAATACTTCTATGGCATTTATAAACAGATTAATCACAGTGCTGGATATTATATTACCTGAATGTCTTTTGCATCAGTTGCTTGAAAGACATTTCACTGGCTACTTTCTTTGTTTGTTTCTCTTTGTTTTATACATTTTTGTGAAATTATTCAATACACATTTTTCTGATGTCTTTTTTCAATGAAAGAAACACTTTGTCCTCATATCTGCAACCACACCTTGAGCAAATACATCTGTTCGCCTGTTTCTCTAATATTTACAACTCTGCTGGCACAGCCTGGGTTCTTGCTATTCCTTTTACTGTGATGGAGTTTCTGCATTGCTTGACATTATAATGTATGCCAGCTGTCCCTTTAAACATCATGTTAATGCTTTTTTTCCAGCTTAATTTTAATCTTACACCCATACATTTCTTCTGCAGACTCTTTCATTTGTCTAATTGCTAACTAATTCATTTGGCACATATTTATAGGTTTATCAAGTGTTAAATTTGTTTTATTCAAAGGTCTGCTTTTCAAATTATTATTTTTATTTCACAGATAATTCCACCTCTGCATAACAAATCATGCAGTACACCAAACAAAAATTCTTTAGCTATGTTTCAACTCAGATGCATGCATCAATTGTTTCTTGTGGCCCTTTAGTTTTGTCAAAAAGGAAATTTCGAATGCAGGGAAGATTTTTCTTAGTAATCACAGTATTGCTTGCTTTTGTCTTTTATGGCCAATAAGTCATTTTGGTTTATTATTAAGATGAAATATGTTAAATACCTTTACTGCATTATCTCCAGCTAGGTAAAGAAATGTGGATTTGCTTTATTTTCTGAGATTCCCATCACAATAGAGAGAGAGAGAGAGAGAGACACACACACACACACACACACACACACACACACACACACACACACACACACACACACACACACAGACTCACGCACACACATAGATCAAAATTTTCCCTATTGTTTCTAGTGTTCTGTAAGATTTCACTGGAGGAATAAAGGCATTGGTGAGTTAAGTGGTAAAACTGCTCTCTTGAAAATTCTGCAGTTTCGATGAGCCGTAATATGCCATTATTATTATTGTAATTATTGTTATTATTATTATTATTATTATTTTGCAGCTGTATTCCAAGTGGGTAAATGCACTCCAACTAAAGAGCTTCAGGACACATGGCAGCATTGCTGCTCATTTTCTTTCCTCTTCCAGATTAATTCCATCTGAGCTTCTAGAACTCTACATGGCATTCTTGTTCATTTTCTGTGTTTTTTTTTCCGTTTAATTCAATTGGTTTCTTTGCTTTTACACTAATGTATCATAATTCAACATGAGTTCTGCTTTCAAATTTCACCGGCTGGTCTAGTGGCTATAACAGATTTGACTTTCATCATTTCCCCTTTTACAAATAATGGTAGTTTGTCTGGATCCTGCCTTCTGAATTTCCTTTAATAAAAGCTGTTTGCTAAAGAGATTCATGCCACACACTTAACTTGGACCCAGATTTCAGTCAACCCATTTCTAAACACAATATTCTATCTATGTGGATTCTTTCACTCCTCCACTTGTCTACATCAAGGATTGTAATAAAGACATAGAGGAAAGCTGAATGAATGCATCAGAACTCTTTACTGACGTGGTGGAGACCTGCCTGAAGATGAAAGTCATGTGACACACAGCACTATAATTATAGATATCTTGAGATACATATATTACTATAACTATCATAGTAGTTAAGTACTCTCAAAATACAGAATACATTTTGGCTCCAGGGTCAGAAATACTGAAAAGTGCCAAAATTGTAAGTCTATCAAATGTCAGTGTTTTTGCCCCTGATGTTCCATATATTTGAGTCCCACTTTCTGATGTATAGTAGCATCATGCACAAGTCCATCACAAAGGGTGATTTTTCACACTTGCTGTACAAATGCTCTAGTTTTTTGGACAAAGATTATACAGTAACAGTACCATAATCACATAAGAGCATTTCTTAGATGACAAAATAAGAATATAGACCCTCATATGTTAAGAAAAAGCCACATTATGGCCAGTTATTGAAATGTACAGAAAAATAAACACATGTCCCATGGGTTAATGCATAGGTTCATCAAATAATTACAAACAAATGGTGTAATACTGGCTTAAAGTATGTACATTTTATGGGTGACCTACTGATGAGAGAAGACAGAATGTCTCAACTTTATTTGCCCAAGGTTCAACCTGTCGTCAAGCGAAGTTCATCCATAGGAAACTGCTGTCAGTGAGTTGTGCCAGCAGTGATGTCCTTTCTGGGGGAAGTTCCCACCTTCTTCAGTTGGTGTAACTGTGGAGTTGGCATATATAAGTTCAGGGGATATGGGGTCTTGCCCCCATGCAAAAAATACCTAAAAAAGCAGTTTTTAGCATTTTTTAGGTGAATAAAGTTTCACATCAGGGTAGTTATTTTTTTTAAGGAATTCAGCAATTGTCCCATTCTTGATGCCAACTCCATGGCATACAAAGAGAGAGAGAGACAAAAACCTATGACCCACGTGATCCAAGTTTCATTAGTGACTTGTGTGTTAGTAAGAACTGTCAGGAGAAAGTGAGGAATAAAGAGGCTACACCTCCTCACCCCTTTTCAGGGGAGGGGTTGAAGATTATATTCTCGCAGTAGGTGGGGTCACTACTGTAGTTGTGATGAAGACCAGGGCTCAGAATGACAGGTTGTGAATGCCGATATGGGAGGAGACACACTTGCGGTCTCATCTCAGAGTAGAATCAGTTCTCAAATAATATCTGCATGCAATGTTTGGGCAGGTCTATGTAGAACTAAGTGACCCATCCCCCACAAGTAGCAATGGTGGCTCTTTGGTACTCCATCCTTGCTGACCTCTTACCACATATGGTAAAGACTGGTGACCACAGCTGGAGGGTTATCTGATTAATGCAACTTAGCCCACACAATGAAACCTGTGATACATTTCCACAAGTAGCATGTTATTGAACCTGTTCTTTACATAGTTTTCTCACATTGTTGAGTTCTTTTTAAATTACTGGACATGACTAGTAAGTAATATTTGGTCATATTGCCTAGTTGTAGTTCATGACATTCCCCCACATTCTTACAATGAAGTTCTCAAAGGGTATCTGTGTGTCCTCAGTGTACAGCACTACCTTGGTATAAGACTACATCTGCCATAGTTTTCATCACTGTGCATCACATATAACTATTGTATGGTTTAATGCTCTTTAGAATACTAACAGTTTTACTAATTGTAGTGTCATCTTCAATGCGGCATGTATTTTCAGTTTATACCCTTGCAGTGTCACCTACAAAATCTTAATGCAGACCAGCATGAGTCTGTTTTATGACTTTGAGAGATAGCTTTACACTATGCAAGTTACTTCAGTCTCCTATGTGAACCAGTACTGAAGACCTTGTAGACATCTGTGTAATCTATACTGTAATCCCTGTGTGTGTGTTTCTGATCAGCCAGGCAGAGGACTCTGTCATGGTTTCTATACTCTTAAGTTTCTGCTGCCTCACACCTTCTGTAGTGCCTAGTGCTCTATATAAGAAACAAGAGTTTTTAAAGAGTCTTTTTCTTCAGTAATGCCTGCATGACATATTCTGACACTGAGTTCAGGCCGTCATTTTTGCATTTGTCAGATTGTATCCTATGTTTAATTGTGTGAAGTACAACAGTTTTCCTCCCCTGAGCCCTTATAACCACCCCTCTCTTTTCAATTCATTTAACAGAGCCATTAGGATTGTTAAAAGCGTTAGCTAGGTTTCGTTTTTAATATTACAGGATGTAATGCTCTATGGCCTTTTTCACTTTCAGATTTCAGAGTTATTTTAGGATTGCTTCTTAGCTGAAGAACTGTTGCCTGCATCTTTCTAAATGGAGCTCCTATCATTTCCTGATTTCCTTTATTGTTGTTCTTCCATCCCTTTTTACTATTACACTGAGCCGACATATTTGTTCAGGACTTTTTGAGTTTTGTAGGCGTACTTCCAGTAGAGTCATTCTTGTTTGAGGTTCAATTCATCAAACAGCAGTTCATCTCTTCTAGCAGACTGAGAAATGCTGAAAGGGCTGCTTGCCAAATATAGCAGTTGCACACTGAAATAACAGCAGAAGGAAAGTGTTTTATTTCCTCTGAGGTTTGTCTGTCTCAGAATTGATTATAATTAGCAGGGGGATGGGGGCATACTCCCTTATAAAGTATGAGCAGCTTAACCCCTTAGAAAAATGAGAGCTTTTTCACTATCTTTCCACTGACTTCATACATCATTGGAAAACTGAACTGGAGAACTGTGTTCAGTGCAGCATAGCCTGAAAAATTATATTTGTAAACTCTCCTGCATTTCCCAAGTTTCTGCTTCTTCTAAAATTACATTCAACACCAGAAATTGTGATTTATTACATTTTAACTAAACCTGACAGTTGGTTTGTGAATGCAGGCATGTTTGGGGGCATTCCTGAGTGGGTGTTTACGCACTAAAATGCTTGGCAAAAAGCATCTATCTCAATGAATATGTAATGCTGTTATAGTTTGCATATATGTTATCAACTTATAAACAACTAAAAGGGAAAAAAAGAAGTGCCCATCTTACACTCCATACATATTAGCTTACAGCAAAAACATAAATAAGGAGGAAAAGTATGACTCACTTAAAGAAACTTAGCAAAATTAAACTAAAAAAGTATGTTTTCAGGAGACAAGCTCCCTGTACATCCAAGAAGATACTGCACTCTCCATGAATATACTAACCTAAGATTGCACAAACACAGAGAAGAAAAGCAGTCAGATATCTGTAAAACCTATGGATCCCACCAATCTGTGTTTGCACAACGTCCAACACCCTACTGTCCTCAGCCAGTAGAAGTGTACCAATCCCATTTTCGGGTAAAAGGGCACTTGATGTGTAGGACTGGTCTAGTATAAGGTATCCCATCTTCACAAAGCTTTCACCAATACACACTGCATTTTCTGCCTTCCTAAATATCTTTCTTGGGATTCCAGAAGAGTCTTTGTCCATTATTTTGCTCCAGTGGTATAGCAGAGACCTCTGCTATGTCTTCCGGATGAATGTACCAGCTGGAATTCATAATTAAACCTGTCAATGCACTGTTGAACAACAAATATGCAATTATCCTCTTGCATCTGCTTTTCTAACAGGCACCTGGTCATTGAAATAATTAATGATACACCCCCCCCCACACACACACACACACACAGTCTGTCCATTTTAATTCTTCTGTCACTGAAATACTGGTAAATGCCCACACTGAGCGCCTTCTCTTTGTTGGGTGTACAGTCACTGAAATAATGAATTCTTCACCCCTCGTACTCATTAAAAGAATGAATGGTATGCCATCCTCCAATTTTTCCAACATTATTTCACACATTCTTCCATGTTTAAGGAAATTATGGTAAGGACAAATCTGTGTACCTGGCATACCTTGACTTGGCAAAAGCTTTCGGTGCAATTCCACACTCAGGCATTATGGATAAACTTAGCAAACTGAATGTAAACCCCTTCATTGTAAGATGGGTTGCCAACTGGCTCACAAACAGGACACATACTATCTAAGTGGGTGACTCCACATCATCCAGCAGACCTGTAGCCAGCAGTGTGCTACAGAGGTCAGTGCTGGGCCCTCTGCTGTTTGATATATACTTTTCAGAAGTTCAGGTCAAAACTAAAGGGTTGTGGCTGACCAAGTTTGCAGATGACTGCAAACTAGGTGCAATCATTGAATCCCCAATGATGTCTGTATACTCCAGAAGGGTCTCACACAGACAAACGACTGGTGTATTAGTCATGGTCTCAAACTGAAAATCAAAGATATGCATCATCATTCCCTTCAGTGCAAACAATGTCCCTTCACACTATCAAATCAACAACAATACCCTAAGTACCCATGAAGTGGTCAGGGACCTGGGACCACAGGTTGGCCGTAACCTTATCTTTGACCACCACGTGTCTACTGTTGTAAGAAAAACTTTTCCACATAGCTCTCTTGATTAGTAAAGGAATCAACTCGAGAGCAAAAGAAGTTATAATCCCCCAGTACTAGGCACTTATCTGGCCCATAATTGAGTATAATGCCCCATTTGGTATGTACCGTATTAAGCACCTGCAGCAATTAAAAAGACCTCAGAGGTTTCTAACAAAGAAGATCAAGGACCTCCAGCATTTGCCTTACATGGATTGACTAAAGTCCCTGTCACTATACTCCATATCCTATAAACTTCTTGGGGGAGACTTATGCCTGGCCTACAGAGCAACCCAAGACCCAGACCTAATAAACTCACTGAATATCCATAAATCAAATGGGTCTAGGGCTACCGATTCCAGGTACTTAAATATGGCCTGCAACTTAAATAGGACATGATGGAGGGAAAGATTTATCTCCGAGTGACGGCCAAGTCTTTGGAAAAGGCCACCAATTCTTGTGAAACTGAGTACCTCTATGATACTGTGCAAGAGGAACCTGGATGAGTGGATGGGGCACCATTAATTCTTACCGGGGATAGTGCTCACAACCTTCCTGGACATGGGCATTACTAAATGCAATCTTGGGTATTGACTAGTACTTCTACAGTATTACATTGGGTTAAATGGCTAAGCTTAAAATGATCTCAGGGTTGTTAGCCTAGTAATCTCCTATGATTCTATGATAATCTTCTTCCATCTCCTCCCATTGTCTTTTCTCCCATCCTAGAAATAACAGTAATTATTCTCCCTCACTTTTGTATGCCTCAAGTATTTTTAGTGGGCAATATTTTTTTCATCCCAGTAGCTGCTCCCCTGCTTGTCCTAATTATTTTACTCTTCTACTGCACTGGTAGTGGTACCTTTGCATGGCGCTATGCCAGGAGGCTCCTCCTTATAGAGGTTTGGTTCACCACTATATCAGGGAGAGGAGTGGGAGAACTGGGGTCACTATAGCATTGGCTTATTGAGGGATTTTTTACACCCTGGTCAGTAATCCCCTTGCATGTTGGATGTGTCTATGAAGAGAGAGTGCACAAGCTATATAAGTGGGATTCCTGGCCTATGCAGTGACATCATCTCACATCATCCTCTTTGGGGATGAGTGTTTTACAATAATCCCCAGATTCTACATGGGACTCACAACCTGTGCAAGGCACTTAGGCATGCAATCCTCATCTATCCCCAAAAGCCCCCAAAGACAGAGAGAGAGAGAGAGAGAGAGAGAGAGAGAGAGAGAGAGAGAGAGAGAGAAGTGAACAATCAGAGAAGGTTTCTTCCTTTTTCCTTCTCTAAAGCATTCAGGCTGTTAACTGACTCTTGGCCTCCTGGTTTATAAGTACAGCTTCCTCTTTCAGAGTTATGGAGCCAGCATATTTTTATACGTAATTTACAATTTCTAACTCCTGTCTCATAAATAATATGCCCACTTTTCTGGACTCCCTGTGTTGTCATTCCCCAGTGACTGAGCTAACTGTGAATACTCGCCGATGACACCCCATCTCAGCAAGGCTTTAACAATCTGCTGAGGTATAAAATGCTATCATTCTGCTTTCCCTCGTGTCGCTTTCCTCATAACTGGAAAAAGGAGCCATATGGCCTGTGCCACTTGTTCATGTTGCTATATCTCTGATAATTTCCTAATAGGTTCATAGGTTCATAGGTAGGTACTAGGCTATTGGCCCAAGGGCCTATGTAAGCCGAGCCAACAAGATTCCCTGGCTTACGCCACCCAAGAAAGTTATTTTCCTGTGCCCCTGTCGAGGAGAGACACAGAAGTGATCCCCGGGGTGTATTTCTTATTTCCCATCCACTCATCAAGATTTTTCTTGAAGAGTGCTAATGAAGAACTTTGCTTGACATAGATGGGTAAGCTGTTCCAGAGTATGGGAAGTCTCTGGGACAGGAATCTATCCCTCCAGCATGTCCTGTTTATTGTGGTGACAAGGTTTAGGTCCCTAGAGCGTGTAGCTCGGAGGGATTGGGATTTCTTTAGGTGTAGCATGTCCAACAGCTCTGGGTTTGACAGAGCTTTATATGTTAGGCAGAGATCGCCTCAGAATAGGGGATATGCTACGGAGTAAAGCTGGAGTTTTTTGAGGCGGTCAGTGTAGGGTATTAATGAGTAATACATAGGTGGTGCAGCAGTAAGCATTGTCACCTCACAGCAAAAAGTTCTCCGGTTCGATTTTTGGCTGTGGCGCCTTCTGTGTGGAGTCTGCATGCCCTCCCTGCGGTCACGTGGGTTTCCTCTGGATGCTCCAGTTTCCTCCCACATTTTAAAGACATGCAGTAGGTGGATTGGACACTCTAAATTGGCTGTAGGTGCGAGTGTGTGTGTGAGTGAGTGGCACAGATTAACTACAGTGGAAGGGCTAGCCACCCAGCAGTGTAAACTTTGGCTTGAGATGCTTGTCACTGTTGAAGTGACACTCTGACCCCATGTGCAAAATGAGAAAAAAAGATTGAGGATGGATGGATTAATACACCCCTTCTCGGCACATGTACATTTATTAAAATAATGAATGATACATCCATTGCCTTCAGCCACTGTCATTCCCTGATAATTGAAATAATGGTGAATACAACTCCTGCTTCCCCAACACTTTTTTCATACCATTGATCATATTGAAGTGTGTAATTCACACCTCCCACCACCTCCCTTATTACATCCCTAGTGACATTCCATCCTACCATTCCCCTGTTATATTACTCATTTATTGAAATACGGACAGACTCACAATCTCCCAGCTCACTTTTCTTGCCATATCACTGATAGCCTTCTGAATTGCAATATACCCTTTCCCTCCAACATCTTACGTATCAAATCATTAACATAACAAATGGTAAAAATGATATACATCCTCCAGCCTGTCCCATTGTGATTTAATGATCACTGAAATGATAGTGAATACATCTCCCTTTCAGCCCTTTTTGTATCTTGCCCATGGTCACTGAAGTACAAATGGTCTAGCTCAAGGTGACCATTTTGTTGCAGGACCTAAACCGGGACACTTAAGCTGCAGCTTATTTATAGGCATACAGCCCTACACTAATCCCTGTATCCCACATGTGGAATATATCTTGCAACACTAAAATCACATGGTAGTTACGTAACTTGTATTTCTTATGTCAAATATCACTAAGGTAAATTAAACTGCCACAGTGGTGCAGCGGTAGCATTGTCACCTCACAGGAAGAGGTTCTCCTATTCGATTCTCAGCTGGAATGCCTTCTGAGTGGAGTCTGCATGTCCTCCCCACAGTCGAGTGGTGTTCAAAAGACATGTGTAAATGGGAGTGCCTTCGTTGAAGGTTGGGTGTCGAGCTGGCACCTCGGCACCGTAAAAATCTACTGCCAATCATTAGCGGACCGGAGTTCCGCTGTGGCAACCCCTAACCGGGAAAAGCCAAAAGAAGAACAACAACATCTTTGGTAAGTTAATAGAACAGCAATTTTTTTTTTTTTAATTCCAAGGGATCCAAAGGGTTTTTTTTTTTTTTGTTTTTTAATACCTGCTAGTCTAATAAGCTATTACGCTTAAGTCTGATTACTACTATATGAATCCCTGGCTGAACTTCTCATGTGTCAACCAGGAATTCTTCTTACCTTCCTGTTCTACACTGGGTCTTATTAAAAAAAAAGGTAAGTAAAACTTTTCAATTTAGCAAAAAGGGAACTTCTTAAAAAACTTTCATTAAGTGACTCCTTACAAAGAAAAGGATTTTACTGACACAATAACATATAATACAAACTCCAGCAGAGTTATTTTGCCATTCATACCCAAATGCAAGTCTGTCAAAGAGGTCGCATGCTGAGCAGTGGTTCTGGTATCCCCCATGAGCATGTTTTAAATGTATTGTTTTGAACATTTTTCCAGTAAGCAGTGAAACAAAATGTATGAACCAATAATGACAAAACTACATTTCCATCATAAAAGTCCACTCAAACATCTGTCAATCAGTAAATATGGACAATCTCTGCAGAAGTAAAAGACATCTAAATAATTCCACATTAAAGTGATGTGTAACTAATGAAGAGGTTGCTGCTAGCAAACAACTTTATATTTCATTTTTCATCTACAAATAAAGTGTCTGTTCCCCTTGAAGAATAAATTGCCTTAGTTACATTAAAAAATGATAAGCTGGCAATATTGCAATAGTCTTTGAAAACCTGAGTGGAATTTTGTTTTATATACAGTCATTGATACTACCCCCTCCCAAAAACTTATTTAAAAAATTAGATTCCATGCTAGTTACATTTTTATGGTTCCCCTTAAAACCTAGGATTGCATATACATGGTACATTAGAGCTTGGAACAGTAATGGGATAGCATTCCCTAGCTTAGATCTTTATTTCAAATCAGTTGTAATTAATGTAATATTATATTGGATCACAACTACCTATATATCTGACTAGAAAACAATACATGAGTTTCATATAACTGATGTCAGAACTATAGAAAATCAATTTAAGGAACAATATGGAATAAGTAGAGTTCGTTGGCTTTTACGTGAATTTGTTTATTTAATAAGAAGTTTGATAATTTTTCTTATAGCATTAATCAAATATTTAATAACTTTAAAAATATAATTGATTGTAATTACAACATTAAACAATTTCTATTTCTTATATTCCCTATAGCATACTCCCCTAATTGCCTAGATTCTTTCAACATCAATGTGATGCAAAACTTAAAGGAAAATAACTTGATATTCTGTCATCAGTTTATTGAAAATAAGAGTATTACACCACTAAATTCTCTTTTTCGTAGTTTTGATAACAGTCAAGACAGTTGGTTGTTTATACACTCATTACGGTAGTTTATAGTAAACAAAATGAGAGTATCAATTAACCTAGAGACTGAATCTATACCTATTTTGATTCTGCTTTTTATTAGGTGTCTTGAAAAGACAGATAATCAACAATTAAGTATCTCACCTACCTGTAAGATACTAAGAGAAGACACTCTAAAGTTTGACTCAGATTTTTGGAATTACTATGTAAAGATTAATGGAGATCAAATATCTGATGAATCCAAAAAAATGTTATTGAATTCTACGTATGGTACCTCTTCTTCATTATATTGGAGATTGTATACATGGAAATTTATGAACAGGAGTTTTTATACTCCACATAAAATAAATCTTATACTGAAAAACAGTGAAAGTAAATGTTGGAAATGTGATGAATTACTAGAGGCCAACTGGGTTCACGTGTTCATTGAATGTAGAAATGTTGTTCAATACTGGAAAGACTTCAGATATTTTGTAAATGCTTTATGGTCTGATATCTATCATATTTCTAACTCACTAATCCTATTTAATGTTCCTATACCTAATCTTCTTCTTCTTCTTCTTTCGGCTTTTTCCCGGTTAGGGGTCGCCACAGCGGATCGCCTTGTCCACACATTGAATGGCAGTGGAGTTTTACGGTGTCGAGTTGCCAGCCCGGCGCCCAACCTTCCACAGAAGGCACACTCACATGCACACCTAGAGCCAATTTAGAGTGTCCAATCCACCTGCAGCATGTCTTTGGGATGTGGGAGGAAACCGGAGCACCCGGAGGAAACCCACGCAACCACAGGGAGGACATGCAGACTCCGCACAGAAGGCACCCCAGCCGAGGATCGAACCAGAGAACTTCTTGCTGTGAGGCAGCAATGCTAACCACTGCACCACCGTGGCCGCCAATGTTCCTATACCTAATGTAATACCTAAATCTCAGATTCAGTTACTCTGGACAATTTTTGCAATTGCCAGAAAAGTTATTAATTTTAACTGGAAAAGTAAACAAGATTTGATGTTTAAAGATTGTATTAATTTAGCAAAAGTTGTTTGTAAAAATGAACTGCAAACCATTTGTTATAGAACTCATAACATTACTCATAAAAATAGCATGGCAAAAATTGGAAAACGTTTTGAACAAATACTGATAACTTCTCATGGATAAAATGATTGTTTATCATGGATGAATGTAAATAATGTAAATAGTTTTGTTATGGTTTTATTGTATTTGTTATATGTACATTTGTGTATGTTTATAATGAAAACAAAATAAAAATATTTTTGAAAAAAAAAAGAAAGCCTGAGTGGGTTGCTAAAGCATATGTTTTACAATAAAAGGTATAGCATCATGTCCTTGTTCTAATTGCAGAATAGCATATAAGACAACCATTTAAAGAATGGAAATGATTTTAAAGTCAACAGAATATAAATCTCACTGCACTATGCAGTGCCAAAGTATGGGGTATATGCATGTGTTTGACTTTGTTGACTGGTGATGGCTGTTGCTGTTAAAACCCTTCACAGTTCAAGAGAATAACCTGAAGAAACAATGGTGCTGTGTTTGTTTCATAAAGAGGTGGGTGTGAGCTTTAGAAGAAGGATTATGAATCATTACCGTCTCCAGTTTGTTAGTAACAACAACCTGTTAATCTCAGTTTTCTATTCGCTCTCTCTCTCTCAAATTAGTTGTTATGAGTAAAAAAATCAAAGATACCGCAATTTCTGAAAGAAAGAACACTGCAAAAGTGCACACAAAACATGAAAAGGGACTACTCTTCTAATAAAAATATCATTAAATAGCTAAGATCCTAAAAATAAACCACAATTTAACAGACCAGTAAAAATAACACAATTATCATTATGTAAGAACAATAACCAACCTCCTGAGCAGATATTATAAAGAAATAAGAGGCTTTCCTTGAATGTTTATTATTCCCCCAGAAAACTAACTTATACACCTGCAAGCACATCAGCACTTACAAACTGTCACCCCCTTTATAACACTGATTGATGGCAAGCACATTACTTTGAATATAATGTCAAACTACAGCAATACTAGGTGATCACCTTAATCAATAAACACTCAAAGCAAATGACTAAGAGATCATTATCATGGATAGCAGACAGCTACTCTGTGTATGAGTTACCCAGCACTCTGAAGCACTAAACAGTTAACACATCAGTATACAGCAAACTATTATATGTATGTACATTATACTAATACTGCACTTTCATTATAACATTGTCACTGCAGATAAATTACAGCTCATAATAACCAGACATTTTTCAACATAAAATGATTCTGGAAAACTAATCTTTCCTTAACTATCAGGTTAACAGGGTGGAGTCCCCAACAGGAAGCAATAACTATGCGATTATTTCTGATGTGCCATCAAATGCATGAAAATGCTTTCTCAAAACACTGATCTGACAATGCAATTAACCAGCAGAGCCCACAGAATATGCAAATTGTAGGATTTTCAGTTTAATCCAGACTGGACACTATAAAGCTATAAACACACATTAAAACATGCAGAATGTAAGGTGGTATACAAAGTGATGCTAGATAGTGTTCTATGTGGCTATATTACACTTTATGGATGCCACGGAATATAACATCTTTTTTTCGATAAGATATTTTGCTGAGAATAACTTGCAGTTTTAAATGTTAACCATAAGAGAAGGTGCAAAACATCTCTGGTAGGCCATGCAGCCTGCAGTCTTCCCTTTTCTCCATACTGGAACATTCAAGCATTCCAGTTTTTTACTCAGCCCTGTTTTTCCTCAAGTTCTAACACAAGTACTAAAAGCCTCATATATACCTCTTCTTTCTTGGCTTTATTCTGCATGATCCTATTATGAAGTACTAGGTATATCCACTGTTTTATTCCTAGAACTCTCTCTCACATCAGCTCCCTCTAGCTCCCTGCACCCTTCTAGGCCAGCAATATAGTGATTGATCATTTGGACATGTAACCCACTTAGCAACACTTCTCTCTCTCTAATTCTGCTGCTTCACTGCTAAGGATGGAGTTTTCTGATTGGGTAACACAATGACAGGAGGCTAGCAATACACCTACTTTGCATGAAAGGAAATGCACTTGATTGGATATCCAGGTTTTAGCATTCGTGCATATCATTGCTGGAGCCTTCCCGTGTCCTGAAAGAGTGCTCTTCAAACTATCTGGAAATATACAGAGCTGAGTATATTTTTCTGGCACTTCAGAGTTGTGTACTGGTAATTGTTGTTTGACTAATTTTATATCATTGCTGGTTGACTTCAGAGTTGTGCACTGTTATTTTTGCTTCACTGTATAGTTTTTCAGATCTCTGCTGAAGGTGTTGGTTTTCCCATACCCACCCTCCCTATTCTTGTGTTGTTGTTTAAATTTGGAGGTTTTTGCAGTTGCCTGCCCCCCCACTGTAGATTTGATCTGGGACACTCCCTCCAGTTTCATCTATTTACCTCATTCTACCTAATAGACTCCTTCTGCATTGTTTTTAGTCATTTTTAATTTAATTGCATTTTTTAAACTGTTTGGTCTAACATTGCTACATACTCAAATGTGTTAGCTTGCACTGCATTTGAATTGTTTTCACTGCTGTTTTAGCTACTTTTCAGTATATATATATATATATATATATATATATATATATATATATATATATATATATATATATATATATACAGGACTGTATGTAAGCTTCTGAGCCCCCCCAAGCTTTTTGTGTTGGAAGGAAGCCTTCTAGCTTATCAGTGGGAGTGGTAAGCACTAAGTAACCTATCTACCACATAAGGAGTGGTTCTGGCCCAGAAATTGTAGTTATTGGCCGTTTGGGCAGTTTTTCCATCTCTCTCAACTTTCTGATTTAAAAGCCCACATTTGCACTTATTTCCCCCTTTCCTGTAACTAGTTTAGTCCAGATACAGATTCTTACTTTTAGCACTTGAATTTGCTTATTCATGATCAGCACTTGTTCAGAACTTGTAAGCACTAAATAACCTACTAATTACTACAGCACTCAACCTTCCTCATTACCTAGAGGAAAACAGTTTTGGTACTTACTTTCCTCACTTGCTTAGAGAAAAACAGCTCTTGTACTCACTTTCCTCACTTATCTAGAGGAAAATAGTTTTTTTTATTCAGGCATGTCCAAGGGTCAGCTCCCAGTGTTCTCTCCTGTCTATCTGTTGAATCTGGGCATCTTGGGGCAATGTAGAAATTGCCTTATGTACACAGACAACCCTCTCCTCCTACCACCCAACACTACAACCTGTGAGAGATGCACTTATCAAGCCAAACTGGAGGTAAAGCTCTCTCCAATCAAGACTGAACTTTACAGGCAAGAGGAGAAGGTAAACACTTGCACCACACCACACTCATCACATAGCTTCACTAAATCTACACCACCAAAATCCACACATAGAAACACAAAAACATTCACAGAGGCTCTCAATAATAATCTGCTCAAGCAACAGAAACCTCCAAAACAGAAATGCAAGCAACCTCCACCCCCCCCAACACAACCCAAATGACACATAGCCCGCAGACTCAGTGTGCCACTCAACCACAGCCAATAAGGCAAAACAACATACCCAACACACTAGTCATAGGTGACTCTATAGTCAGGCACACTGATGTCCCACTCACCAGGCTAAACAAGGAGAAGGTCACTGTCAGCTGCCTGTCGTGTGCCAGGATCCGCCACATAACCCACGCACTCAGGTCACTCCACAACAAGTACAAATATGTCTCTGGCATTGTCCATGTTGGTGTGAATGACCTGAGACGTACCTCCCTGGACTACATGAAAAGAGACATGGAAGAGCTCTCCAATCTTGTAGCCCAGGCAGGTATGACCCTAGCCTTGAGTAGCATTCTCCATCACCCAGAATGATGCCACAGTACAAGGACAAAATGATTGAGTTCAACAATTGGCTAAGCTTCTGGCGCCATTCTAAAGGGATCCAGTATCTGTCTGCCTGGGATGACATGGTCGACAGACCACGATGCTTTGCCAGAGATGGCCTGCACCTGTTACCCCTGGGATTCCGGACACTGGCTAAGGTTCTTGCCGCCCCTATAGTGCCTTTTTTAGGCAAGGTTCAAATGACAAATTCACCACTGTAAAAGGAACAGGCAAGCAAAAACTGAGGGTGATGCTACTCAATGCTAGAAGTCTAAATCTCAAAATGCACTCACTCGAGGCACTCCTTAAAATGGAGAACATCGATATCTGTGCAGTGACTGAGACCTGGTTCAAGGCTCCAGAGAGCACCCCTGCACTACCAGGCTATAATTCATACCACACTTTTCGGCCATGTAACCTGGACCGGACCACCAAAAGCAGAGGTGTGTCCGTATTCATTAAGAATATCCACACCTCCAGGCTAGTTGCTCAGCATAATGCAGCGGAGGTTATCCAAGTGCAACTAACTCTGGGCAAAACTGCACTCCAAATTGTAGCTTGCTACAGATCACCCACCATGCCCCAGGATTCCCACTCCTCTTTTCTTGATGTACTGGAAAATATTAGGGTTCAACCAAACACCCTAATAATGGGCGATTTCAACTACCCCACCATTAACTGGGAAAACTACTCATGTACCAACTCCTTCACTCAACGCTTTCTGGAATTCATAAACTCCAATGCCCTGGATCAACTTATCCACACCCCCACCAGGGCAACAATATCCTAGATCTAGTCATTACCAATATGAATGACCAGTGTTCCACACCTGAAGTCAATGCCTCATTGGTCCGATCCAACCATAAGCTAATTACCCTAGATATCCACATCCTGCCTCCACCTCCCATTAAGGAAACCATGGTAAAAAATTTCTCCAAAGCCAACTTCATGCTTCTTAAGACAGAAGTGGTGAACTTCATGACACCCATGCAGATGGACAATACAGTTACGACTACTGAATCCTACACTATTGCACTTTATAAGCACTTACATGAGTGCATGGATCGTGCTATCCCAAACAGAACCAAGATGCTATCCTCCAAAAAAAGGAAGCCAATCTGGTGGTCCTCTGCCATAAACAAACTGTACAACAAAAGAAACTCTTGCAAAAGAGAGTAAAATCCCACGAGTGGAGGAGCTCCTTGGTCAGCCTCAGTAAGAAGTTGCGATCCCTCATAAAATCCTCCAAAGCTAGTTATGAAAACAAAATCACCACTGATTCTAAAGACAACCACAAAGCATTCTCTAGCTATGTCAAGAATCTCAATGGCAACACTCAGATCTGCTCTGAGTTACAGCACAATGGCACTAAATATACAGACCCAACTGATATTGCCAACATCCTGGCAGATAGTTTCAGTGCTAACTATACCCCCCTCTCACCCCTAAAGAGCCCATCTCTATACCGGAAGAATGCAAAGTTCCTGTAATCATGGCTGCACAGGTAAAAACCACACTCTCCAAAGCCAAGAACACAGCATCCATGGGACCAGACAACATCCCAGGCTGCATTCTACACGAACTACAGAACGAACTGGCACCCCACCTAAGTACCATGTTCAATCATACCCTCACCTCAGGCTTTGTGTCTGCTGAATGGCGCACAGCAACAGTTATCCCACTCCACAAGGGGGGAGCCACCATGGACCCCGGGAACTACTGCCCCATTAGCCTGATGAGCCTGGTCTGCAACACCATGGAACGTATCATTATGGAACTTATAAACAAAGACATTGGTAATCTCCAAACTCTGGATCCCACCCAGTTTGGGTTTGAAAAGGCAGATCATGTCTCCTAAACCTGATAGACTTCTTTGAAGCAGTCACCAAAGCAGTAGACAAGGGTAAGGTGGTTCACACAGCCTATCTAGATCTTCCCAAGGCTTTCAACACCATCCACCACTCTGGAATTATAGATAAACTCACTAAACTAGGTATAAATCCCTATGTCACAAGATGGGTTGCCAACTGGCTCACTGACAGAACCCGCACTGTGAAAGTAGCAGACTCCAAATCCGACTTCAGACCAGTGACAAGTGGAGTACCACAGGGTTCAGTCCTGGGTCCTCTCCTGTTTGGTATCTACTTCTCTGAAGTACAGGCAAACACAGAAGGTCTTTGGCTAATGAAGTTCGCAGATGACTGCAAACTAGGAGCCATAATCGAAACTCCTAACGAAGTGGACATCCTACAAAAGGGTCTCGCTGAGACAGATGCCTGGTGTCAAAACCATGGCCTCAAGTTCAATGCCAAAAAGTGGATTGTCATCCCCTTTGGTAAAAACTCTGTACCCATGAACTACAACATAGGAGGTAGTATACTTAATACCGAAAGTGTGATAAGAGACCTTGGGCACAGGTGGACAGTAGTCTCTCCTTTGATAATCACATCGCCACAGTAGTCAGGAAATCCTTCTATGTGGCACACCTCATCACAGAAGGTTTCTCATCCAGAAAAAAGAGGTAATTGTTCCCCTCTACTCATCACTCATTAGACCCATTATAGAGTACAACGCCCCTTTTGGTATGTACCTCACAAGACATCTACAACAACTGGAAAGGCCACAGAAATACCTCACAAAGAGGATTACCGGCCTCAAACAGATGCCCTACGCAGACCGTCTCAAAAAACTCCAGCTTTACTCTGTCACATATCACCTACTCAGAGGTGATCTCTGCCTAACATACAAAGTTATGTCAAACCCAGAGCTGTTGGACATGCTCCACTTAAAGAAATCCCAATCCCTCCAAGCTACATGCTCTAGGGACCTAAACCTTGTCACCACAATAAACAGAACATGCCGGAGGGATAGATTCCTGTCCCAGAGACTTCCCATACTCTGGAATAAACTACCTATCTATATCAAACAAAGCTCTTCATTAGCACTCTTCAAGAAAAATCTTGATGATTGGATGGGAAATAGGAAATTCACCCTGGGGATCACCTCTGTGGCTCTGCTCGACAGTGGCACAGGAAAATAATTTTCTTGGGTGGCCAAAGCCAGGGTACCTTTTTGGCTGGGCTTGTATAGGCCCCAGGGCCGATAGCCTAGTACCTACCTATGAACTTATGAACCTATAACAACACACCTCACTAAAGTATTGAAAAAGCAGAGCAAAAGGACAGAGAAGGTAGTTTTACATATCAGGTCTTCAGAGTTCTCTGTGAGCCACAAACTCCCAAGTCAGGACCATTCAGATTAAACTGAGACATTTCTGAGTCCCAAAGACAACATTTGGGATTCCAGGATAGAGACTTCCAAAATGGGACTATCCTGAGAAAAAAACGGGATGGTTGGTCACCTTGGTCTAGCTGCATTTCCCAGTCATTGAAATAATGGCAAACTTACTCTCTGCTGATGTCTTCTTCTAATAATGACCCTAGGCAACTTATAACATGATGTATATTCCTTTCATTCTCCTGATTTCTCATTTTCCTAGTCAGTGTAATAATGAATGGTGCAACACTCCTATCTTCTCCTGCTATGTCCCAATAATTAAAAGTATGGCAAATACACACTTTCTGTCCCCCTTCATGTCATGCCTCCAGGCATTGAACTCATGAATACCACTGCCACCTCACCTGTTATATTTCAGAATCATTGATATAATATCAGATGTCCTCTCTTTCCTGCTTGAGTCATGACGCTGACC
Source organism: Protopterus annectens (assembly GCF_019279795.1). Classification (NCBI taxonomy): domain Eukaryota; kingdom Metazoa; phylum Chordata; order Ceratodontiformes; family Protopteridae; genus Protopterus; species Protopterus annectens. The sequence continues at coordinate 1,418,474,450 of NC_056735.1, forward strand.
GTTTGAATAACGAAAGATACTCCCTACTCTTACCTCTTGTTTTTAGTCATTCACTGATCACAGATGTAATGGGAAATATGGTCCTTTCATGATACAGGAGACACTAAGACGTTTCATGTCCCAAATCATCTTCCAATGTGCAATACACTCCCCTTTCTTTTCTCTCTCCTTGTCCTAATCTTCTTCAGACAACTGCATGCCAAATCACTCTGCTATATAAGATGAAACATTATGCAAAGGAATAATACATGAAATATATGCACTTTCTATCTGATCTCAGTATTATGAGACTAACAGAGATCAGTATACCATATAAAGGTGGTAGAAGATATTGCTACTCTGGTCATGTGAAAATTGTTGAATAGCAGATAGATGCAGATGCATGCATGTTGTATCCATAAGTGTTTGACTTTTACTATTCTCTTAGTAACAAGAACAGTAAACCATTTAGTTAAATGCTCTATCTCTCCCTCTGTCTTTCTTTTTGATAATTGAGAGTGCTTCCCCAGCCAAGCTATTTTCTCATAAAAACATGAGCACACAGCAGAACAGTCTTTATACCTTAAGATGGAAAGTGCAAAGTGAAAAAAAATACATATATATTTTCTAAGCAATTCAAAAAGATTTCAGGACAGTTCACTTCTTTCTTCTTTTTCATGTTAGTAGCCAAAGTTTCTGCAACTGACCTTGCATCAGCAAATCTACAACAATTGACGGTAAGACTATACCTGTTTCTAGTTGAGTCTTCCCATGACAAACTTCAAAATTAAATTAAGAGGAACAAAATAACAGTAGTCTCCTTCATGCATTTTCTCTGAGGTATACAGAATGCTCAGTACAGTTCCTTACTGAAGACTTGAAGTTAACAGCAGGAATGGATATTGGCATGTAGGCAGACTAATGAAGAGCCTATTAAAACATTCAATCGGTACAATTTTTTGGAAAAAAGTTCAAAATGTGGTTCCCATTTCTTAGTACTCTTGTGGCATATCTCTCCCAATGTAGGCATACTGTCTGTCTCTCAAGCACCCTCTGGACTCCTCCACAGCACTACAGAAAATTTCTCAGATCAAACAAAACTCTGCCATTGCTTGGTTATAGCCCCATTAATTAACCCCCCCCCAAAAGGTCTACCTATCCAGCATACCCCACCTACCATAAAACTTACCTGTCCAGTGGCCTGACAACCTCTGTAAGCACTACCTACAGGGCATGACCCTATAACACTACCATGCTGTGTTACCATTGACATACCCCATCTCAAAGCCATTGGCTCTGAGCCAGCCACATGGTCTGTGAGTCCTGGAGAAATCATCCACATTAGGATGGTGCACACTGGGTTGGTGCTACATTTCAAAACAGAACAGCTGTACTCCCAGGATCCACTGGCAAAGCTTGATGTTAACCTTCTTTTGCTGATAAAACCACATGGGGAGAATGATCTGTAACTAAGGTGAACTCATGGTCCAGTGAGTAGTACCTGAAGGCCTCTACTGTCCATTTTATTGCTAAGAATTTTCTTTACATAACAGATGTTAGATTAGGGACTTCCATTTTAAAGTAGTTATTAGACATTAGACAGGCTAAATGGTAAAATAAATTGTGTTTCATTTATTCATAAAAGACAGTTAAGCAGAAAGAAAAATAACCTTGCTGGTCAAGCATGAAAGACAGTTTATTAGAAAGGAAAGATAAGCATAAAGTGTGCAGACAGAATATTCTTTTCTCAATGAAAAGATACAGTTTTGCTAGCTACAGAATGTTCCTTAATGGAATGTTACACATACAAGACAAAGCCTGAGACCAATGTTAGGAAAAGTAAATAAGGAAAATTACTGGACTGAAGCAATATAATATGCTGTGTTCAGGATAGCAGTTCAGTTAAGGTTAGTAAGTTCATTTGACTGTTACTTTAGAGAAGATGAGAGACACTCAAGCCTGAGTACAGAAGACAGGTCATCTAAAGACTATGTTAGTTTATGTTGTCCAGGACAAGAAGAATATGGTGTGCAGTAACTTTGAACACTGTTTATCAGTACTGTTAATGAAGACAGTATTCAAATACTGTGAACATCTAATAAAGCTTTATTAAATGAATTACAGTGTTTGGAGAATTCAGTCTGAAAAGTACACAAGACTTGGTTCAAAAAGAGAGACTGGCACCTGTTCAGCATGAGCTTGGGTAATTAACAGATAAAGACTTTTGTTCTCAGTCTCATTCCAGCTAATTAAGGTAAAGTACAATAGTATCAGTTCTTACAATGGTGCCTGTACAGGCCTGCTGTCTGGGGAGAGATATATATAATTCCTGCAACCCAGCAAGGAGCTACTCTGGAACCTTTTCACATCCAGTTTCTAATACAGCATATTTTTTCACAGTGACTGGTTATACAGCAGAAGCACTACAACACTCTGGAGGCTTTCCAGCTGAGAGGGCCCAGTAAAGGTATCATTTATTTCCAGACTTAATCACACTATGTGCGTTCTATAAAAAATAGCAGTGTTTCATTCCAGTGCAGCACTTTGTGTTTTGTTAAACTACATGTGTTCTAAAAAACTTCAACAAAAACAGCTGCGGTAAGTAATTTTTTTTCAAGTATGGTTTTACTGCAATAGGCAGCTTAACTTTGAGGTTTCTTTAACTGTTTATAGTGACAGCAAATATTTCATAACAGACTTTTCAGCAGCATACCAGTATTTTTTCCATAAATAGAGCTGTGAACTCTATACAGAGTAAGATAAAATTATGGCATGACAAGTTTCTCATTAAGACAGCATTACTTCATGCAAAAAAATGAACACAGCATACGACCTCTAACCAAAGTGCACAGCACCATTGTTTACTTCAGAAAAGCCTCACACAACTTCAGCAGACCAATATTAAATCAAAGCAGTGTTCCTTCAGAACATAAAAGTCATTATCCAGTTAACAGCTATCTTCACAAACTTTCATGTTTCCAGTGTGACGGCACACAGCCAAAAAAAGCAAGAAAAAGGTTAATAAGCTACATACAGATAATGGCTCACATTCTTCCAAGACCATAAAGTTATGTAAGACTTTACATGCACCTTTTAGTTAACATCTCAAAAAAGTTTAAATTAATCCGTTACAGTCATTTGCATGTAAACATGTCAAGTAATTCTGCTAAAGTTAAAATGTCAGTAAATCATTGGTTTAACTTTAAAAATGTTCTCTTAAAGTTAAAGGTTATTAGTTCAAAAATGTTAAATATTTCTAAACGCAAAAGGGTTAAGCCAGCTTATGAGTCAGTTTCTGTCATTATAGGTTTAGACTTAATTATTCCTTGTGTAAATGCTTCAGCACATACAATTCAAAATACAGAAGTATGTTGCAGTATTATACATACAAATGTCAACACAGTTAATGTACATAATATGCAAGCAATGTCTCAAATTCACATTACTTCATCTAGTTACTTATTTTCATAATCAAGTGCAGTGTTTGCACTGAAGGGAGATAAGAGAAATCAGAGTGCAAATTCTAATACAGTAAATTGCAATACAGCTGAAGAACATACTTCAGTGTTAAGTAAAAATGCATTCCATAGCTATCTATAAAGATCAGAGCATTAATCTGTCATTGTTTAAGGCTATTTAATTGTTTACAGACAAATCAATTTCAGTTACACATAGGAAAGACACAGTTTTGTCAGGATTTAACAGGTCAAAGATTATAGAAGCTAACAGTTCAAAGTGTAACAGCTCTGTATATGTTACTTTAAACTTCAGGAAAGTGATTTGTGCAAATGTACAGATTTTTAAGAATTGTTTATGACAGAAACATGCAGGTTTATGGGTTAAAGATAGAATAAATTCCAGTTCAGCTGACACAACTGAAGTGCTTAGAAAGACATATGGGGTATGGTCAGTTAGAAAAAAATGGTAACCGTATACCTCTATATCTCGTAAAGTATATCAGAACGAACAGTCAAATTAATTAGAATAAAGGGTTTGGAGTTACAGTTTAGCAAATTAATTTTTTATATTGTTGCTTTGTTTAGCAGTCATTAGTTAAGAGCTTTGTATTAAAGTGTTGCAGTGCATTAACAATATCGTAACATAGACAGACAAAATAATGTTTGCTTGTTTACAGAATGTAAAATTTAAAGTCAATACTACATTGTAAAAGTGACAACACAGTTAAAAATTCAGATCCTATGTATAAAAGAGTACATTATTTAATCAGTTTGACTGTATATGTTTCGTATGGACATGGCAGTTTGCCAACACAACAGCTCAGATTACAGCCAGCTCAGCAAGCTGAATTAAAGACAGTGCTATCCATTTAATGCATTTACAGGTTTACTATTTATCCAAAAAATTATAGACAGTAATAATAAATTCTTGCAGCCTTCAGTACTACTGGAAAGGTAAATGACGTCAGCTAAAAAATGGTTATGGTGAGACAGTGGGTGAAGTTTCATTCACAGACCAGTATGTTAATTTCTAAGGGTCATGAGACAAAATGTAAAAAATTCAACAGTTAAATATAATTTTATATAGGTGCAGAAATGCACAGTGTTACATTACTAATTTGAGTTTCATTTAAAATAAGTTCAGAAACTTGATACAACTATCAAGTTAAATGTAATTGCTACAGCCAAGACCTTAGAGGAAGCTGGCCATTTAGTGATTAGATGGAAACAGATTTTGCAAACATCAGATGCCAGTAATAAAATTTTTCCTGTAAATACTGTTATTGCAGCAGTAAAACAGACTTTACCAGTCCCAACAGGTAAATGTTTTTTGTAAAAGCTTGGGCATGTAAAGAAAACAGTGTCATAAATACTGGACATAGAAACACAAGTGTGTAAAAGCTGGTATTGATGACTTAGTTCCAGTTGTTTCCAATAAAGCTAGTGGGCGGGGCAGTAAGTAAAATTACTGACAAACTACCTTGATTGTTTTCTGAAGGGAGTGCACATACTGCATGGGTAGAGACAGGAAATATTGTTAGCTTTTCAGATACAAAGTTCAAGCCCAAGGGATAGTGAAAAGTATGCTGTAGCTCAGGTTAATGTTGCCAGTGACATACCAGATTTTCAGAATATGTATAAAGGCTGTGATAGTTCAGCACCAAATCAGTTAGTGTATTTGACTTCATTCCAGGTTGAAAAGCATGGCAGACCACTTGATACAGGGGCTTCAGTTTCAGTTACAAACAAACCTCTGCTAGAGGACTCGAGTACAGTTCTCATGCTATCAGGGTTTGAAGAGTTAAAGGTAGCTGGAGTCAGAAGCAAGCCTTTGAAAATACATTACCATTTTGTAAATGGATATTATGTCAAAATTAGGTGTTGTGTTAGATTTTAATAACAATATATTGTAAAAAAATAAAAATGCTATATCAGTTTGCCTACAGACTTGCAAGAGTTCATTAGCAGTGAATTGTTTATTTCATGCAGAAAAATGTATGTTTATTTCAAGCAGAGAAATGTAAATACAGTCAGCACAGTAAGCAATGCTGCCAGTTTATAGTTATTAAAGCTGCATTTCATGCAGAAAAATGTAAATAAGGTCAGGGCAGTAAGCAATGCTATCAGTTTATAATTGTTAAAGATGCAAATGTTATTTTAAGGACCTGCTACTAAATACAATCAAAAACTTTAGCTACCCAGCTTTACACAAGAAATGAAAAGAAGAGGTTTAAAAGACCTAACTATAAAGAGGACACTTCAACATTAAAGCAGGCCTTCCTTTACCCCATCAGTGACTGGGACAATGTAGAGTAAAATTTGGCAAGAGCTGTGGGGCAGAAATTGACTGTTTATGTGTTTCAGTTATTTCTTCAATGTTTGTTTAAAGTTAAAATGTATGAGTTAAAGCAAGTATGTATGTTTTCAGACAATGCTCTCATGTTGTCAGGTTCATTGTAACAATTGAACAGCAGTACTAGTTTTCAGTCTATCTGTGTTCAGAATGATTCCAGTTTGTGTTCAGGTAACACTGTCAAAATGTTCTCATGTTTTCAGACAATTGTACAATAGTATTAGTTGCAGTATATCTATGTTCAAACAATTAAGGTTTGGTTCTCAGAGTATAACATGTACCAGTTTCAGTTATGTTTTTATCTGTGTTTAGTTAACACTGGCAAAAGATATTCTTTTAGTTTAGTTAGTTTCCAGAATATACACAGCTATTTTAAAATGCTCAGTATATGCTAATGTGAATTTCAGTCAAGTTTCAGACTGTGACATTCATATTCAGTCATGTGTTCAGTATAGTACATTCCACTCAAATTTCAGAATACTTCACATTATTCAGTCATTAGCTAAGGGTAAAGTTGTTGTATCTTTCGGCTTTTCCCGGTAAGAGTAAAGTGACAGAATTATTTTTACAGGCTTATTAAAATAAATCATTTAAATAGTAGGTAGTAATAGTTATTCAGTATACTCAAGGTATAACATGGCAGGGTTAATTTGTTAATTTACAAATTACAGTACACAACATAATTATTGTGCATTACATAAAATGCAAGGGTATAGACATGAAATACAGAAAGCATACGTTTGGTAAATTATTAAGATAAGTTATCTAAAGAATAAGAAGTAACAATGCACTCAAGGCATAACAGGGCAGGGTTAATTTGTTAATTATCCAAAAAAGCCAACAACTCATTGGAATACACACGGCAAAACAACACTTTAATACAAAATAGTAAAAATATAAAACATGTGAGCACTTTCACAGAGTCCTCTCTGCTTCCTCAGACATACTACAGTAACTGCTGCTCTTGTTTAAATAATGATACATCTAGGTCATATCCAATCAGTTAACAGCATCTTGATTGAATAAATAAAAGTTAAAGGCATACACTATACAAACGCTATACAATCAATCATATAAATAGTGAACTAAAAATATATGTAAAAAACTGTAAAAACATGCTCTATAAAATTAGATAGTGGTAAAACTGTAAAATATATGTACAAATATTAGAAGATGCGACCAAACATAATAATCAATGTTTCAAAGCCCTGTTCCTAAGAAAAGGTTTCAGTGAAACCTTACTATTTTGTCCAGGTGGTCTGTCAGCCTGAAGCCTAATTATCCATTCTTGTTCTGAGGCTTCGGTCTAGTTGTTCATGTTCCCACCTCTTTTATTATCTTGTATGATATGTAACACTAGAAACTTGAAGGTGTGTGTGGCTCCCTCCTTTATAACATGCATCGCTAACGCACTTGTCTCTGTTTTATTTTTAATGTCCCTTACATATTCTAAGACTCTATCTTTGAGTAACCAATTAGTTTTGCCTACATAGTAGGCTGGGCATTTTGTACAGAAACCAAAGTATACAACATTTTTACTATAACATTCTGTATAAAAGCATGTATCAATGCTGAACTTTCTAGTCGGGTGTGTATACTGCCCCCCTCCAAATATGAAGGGGCAGGCTGTACACCTTCTACATGGAAAGGTACCTAGCCTATCAGACCTTGCATAGTGGTCTCCATCTAACTTCTTATAGCACAACTGTCTTTTTAATGACATGTTGTTTTTGAAGGTAAACAATGGTGTAGCCCCTATAACACCTTCTAGTTCATCCACATTTAACAATATACCCTAATTATTTTTAATTATATCACAGACTGTACTGATATTACTTGCAAATGTTAATGGAAAACGTAATTCATAATTCTCTGGATTCCTGGTTACTGTGATACTGGTGGCATAGTTACTTTGGTTATCCTGGTTGATTCTCATCCTATCATAATAGGGCTTGTGCCTCTCTTTTCTCTCATTCCAAGCCACTTTTATTTGTTTGTCTATATCTCTGGCTTTATATCCCCTTTCAATAAATTCATGTTTTAACAGGGTAAGTGCCTGGGACAAACTATCATCATCATTATATAGCCTCATGCATCTAACTATCTGTCCTTTGATCACATTGGTTTTAGTGTAGTTAGGATGCATACTACTACTATGTAGAACATTATTCTTTCTAATGGGTTTTCTGTACATGGAGGTATGAAAATAATTGAGTGTATCTCTTGTAACTTTTACATCTAGAAACTATATTTCTCTATTTGAGTATTTGTATGTGAAATTCAAAAAGGGGGTAATGGTATTAATTAAATTTAGAAATTGCTGCAAATTATCTTCGTTATCATGCCACAACAGAAAAATATTGTCAACAAAACATTTGTACCATATAATAGACTTAGCAAAAATGTCACCTGTCAAAATATTCTCAGTTTCCCATTGTACAAGTGCTAGGTTGGCGTAGCTATTGGCACAAGCAGTGCCCATAGCCATGCCAACCTTCTGTATATAAAACTTGTCGCCAAACACAAAGATATTATTTTCTAGGATGATCTCAAGTAAGGTACAAATAAGTCGAATTTTGGTATTTTCTATCCTTTTTCTATTCAGTAGTTCCCTTACATTGTCTATGCCCCAAGAATGGGGAATACCTGTGAAAAGGGACTCTACATCAAGAGTAACAAGCCAACATTGGTCATCTATACCCTCCAAATGTGCACTAAGGTCTCTCAAAAAATCTTTAGTGTCCAATAAGACAGTAGTACATTCCTTAAGTATAAGATGCAGGTTTTTCTCAACATATATTGACAGTGGTTAATTTGTTAATTAGTTTACAGATTACAGTGCGCTTTTACAGATTACAGTGCACTTTACATAATTATTGTACATTAGTCAGAAATTAAGGACACAAGCCGTGGTGGTGCAGCGGTAGCATTGTCACCTCACAGCAAGAGGTTCTCCCATTCGATTCTTGGCTGGAGTGCCTTCTGTGTGGAGTCTGCATGTCCTCCCCATGGTCAAGTGGTGTTCAAAAGACATGTGTAAATGGCCATGCCTTTGTTGAAGGTTGGGCATCGAGCTGGCACCTCAGCACCATATAAATTTACTGCCAATCATTAGCAGACCGGAGTTCCGCTGTGGCGACCTCTAACTGGGAAAAGCCAAAAGAAGAAGAAGAAGTCAGAAATTAAGGACACTAACAGACAATGCAAAGGTATAGACTTAAATACAGAAAGTATAGATTTTAGTAAACTATTATAGCTCATAAATATTCATAAAAGTTAAAAAAAGTTAAGTAGCATTATAGAGCAAATTTAAATAAAAAATTATAGACACAAGTTAACACAGAACATGGTAATTTAAGTTATCTTTTTAGTGCAGATTTCAATTAATCTTCAGAAAATAGTCATCATGCTTGATAGGCTATACAATATATGTGGCAGAAAGAAAAGCTGCCAAGGATGAGATTCCTCTATATCTATTGCAGCAGAAGGAGATTAAGTTGAAAGGTATAACAGAGGTGAGCCAAGTGAGCTCAATGGTTGAGGCTAATCTGGAAAAGATCCAAGACATGCACGGGGATTCCAATAAATGGGCACAATGCAAAGTTACCAGTCCAGTCCTGGGGGTAAGGTTGTATGTTTACAATTAGAACAAGGGGCACTTTTGCTCTATGTACCAAAATTATTGGCTAAGCAGCTAATAAAGTACAGCCATCAGCTACTGGGTTATGTAGGTTTTCAGAAAATTTGGCCTATCATAACGTATAAGTTTTGAAATCCTCAGCTGAAAAAAACTATGTAAAAAAATCAGGAGGAGTATAATATGTCTGCAGACTAACCCTATGTTAAAAAAAACCTCAATTGCAGACAGTGCCAGTTTCAGAGAAAGCATGTTACAGTATACAGATAGATTTTGCAGGACCTCTTCCTCCAGCAAAAAGGGGTTGAATAATGTACAGGTTTTAAATATATTACTCATACATCAGAACTTAGACTTAAATCTCAAAAGACTATAAATCTAGATAATATAAAAATCAAATCATAAAGTTAAGAGACTTCAATCCAAACAGGCCATAAATGCTCAAGAGAAAATTGCAGGTTTACTAAATATTTTTTTTTTATTTTCAAATTATGAGTCAGGTAGCATAAAGCTATATACCGTAGTTAGCAATACAAATGTCAGGTAACTATAGAAGTACATCCCAGTAGACTTTTGTCATGGACCTCAGGGGCAACTGCTGGATTAGGGACTTCTATTTTAAAGTAGTTATTAGATATTAGACAGGCTAAAGGGTAAAATAAATTGTGTTTCATTTATGCACAAGCTTGGGTAATTAACAGATAAATAATTTTGCTCTCAGTTTCATTCCAGCTAATTACAGTGCAGTGCAGTATTATCAATTCTTACAACAGAATACCCTATTTTCATTTTATTATTTTTTTTGCTGGTGTAACACACTCGATGTTCTGTTATATTAAATTGTTGGGCAAGTACTACCACTAACCCAACATCAGAGGTATTAGTGCACAGGATAAATGACTTGCAGAAGTCAGGACACACCACACTGTGCTCTGCACATAGGCTTTGTTTTAATTTATTAAAAGTGGACCCAGCATCTGGTATCCACTTTATATTATCAGATATATAGGCTTTGTTTTAATTTATTAAAAGTGGACCCAGCATCTGGTATCCACTTCATATTATCAGATCTCTGACCACTGGTGAGGTCTATTGAGGGACAGACTATAACAGCAAAGTCCAGTGGAAACTTCCTATAGTACCCCACAAGCCCCAAATAGACCTGGACATACGTTCGCATTAGGAGAATTGTTCATTTCTTTATGACATCTATTTTTTCCTTGTAGGGCTTTATGATGTGCTGTCTTATAATGTTTCACAAGTATCATAACTTTGTAATGCATATCTTACATTTAGGTACATTTACTGTAAGACACACCTCACTGAGGGAATTTAGAATGCCCTGTAACATGGGCAAAAATTCTTACTCATCAGTCAAACCTGGACATTACCTTCTTCTCCAGTAACATATGACAGAATTACATCTGTCCTGGCAGATTGGATGATATAAATAAAGAACTGCAGTGAATTTGATTGAACTCTAAGAAGAATAGTTTAAACCTGTATGAATATAAATGTACATATACATAGGGAATCTTCAAATATACATGTTAACTTAGATCAATCAGGTTTGTGCACAATAGGAGCACAGTATGCAACAGAACTTTCAGTTTTAATACAGTGTATGGGAAAGGAGAAGGAACAGCACTAAAGTCAATTAACATAACTAGCTGTTGAACAGTGTGGTAGGTGTAATGTCAAATAATAATGTAAGCATCTAGTCCTGCATTTGTGTTGCATGAATACGGTACATAAAAATGGATGATAATGAAATTGCACAATTTCTTCCATGAAAAAAGATGCTTTCCATGGTGAACTGCTATTGTCAACCTTGGTATCTCTCTTGTGTCTGGGTTTTAGAACATATATTGTACTGAATTAACAAGGGGACTTCCACATTTTGTTTTTTCCATCCCTAATGCTTGGCACTTTGTATTTTTTATAGCACCTCTTCTATGTTTTTTTGCCTGATAACTGATTTCTTTAATCCTTACTAGACTTGTAGTAGTTGAAGGGTATTCACCTGTGGTGTGGTTGATCCTGGGGTGGACATTTAATGTTAGTGCAGATGATAAAGGGTTTGAGCTGTTATCAAGCAACTTCCTGTATTACCCGGTTTGATTCTCTCGGCCTTCCTTCGTTGACCTTGAACAGGTAGCTTACTTGGGACTACTGAGAATTTTGAGTAGGCTCCTTAATGGTCTCCTGGACTGTATGCCTAGTAACTACCCATGAACCTAATTAATCAGTCTTAAGGGACTTTATACCAACTCTATCATTTAACATGAAATTTGCTCTTACTAGAGGTGACTAGTGCAAAAACATGGTTTCTGATCTGAGACTCTTTTTGTTTTTGTTTATAACCTTCTCTATGTGCTCTCAAACTATAAGCAATACTGACAGCATTCTCTATTGTAAACCATCACAATGTTCTATGGCAGATCTACAGAGAGTCTCCTGCTCCTCCCAGGTGTTTTGATTATATCTAATAGTCTCTTGGAGCAACTCCCATTAAATAATTCAAAAGGGCTGAATGCATGCAAACTTTAGAAAATATAAGGTATAGCACCAAGTGGTCCTAATTTTTCTTGTCTGATTCTATTAACATCTTTAACATTTATTTGAAGGTCCTATTACACTTTTATAAATGCCCATGTGTTTATGAGTGGTATACATTCAATTTTTAACCTGGAAAGCCTGACATGACTGTTTCATTATTCTAGACATTAGGATTTACAAGAGAATCAGTTCTTGAGTTACAGTTTTAGAACAGGCTTTTCATTATGGAATAGCCTCACAGAAATGAGTACTGTAATCTTATATTACTAAAGTATATTGGTAGTCACTAGTGGTCTTAAACAGGGAACCCACAATGTCCATGATCTTCTCAAAGGGACCTGAATAACTGACATGAGCACCAAGGAGATTTTAAACCCAGGATGAGCAGTCATCCCATGACACTCTAAACAGCTTGTGTGAAAATTTTCTATTTCTTTTGTAATCCTGTAAAGGATATAAAGTGGGCTGTTATTCAGGCTTTCATCTTATCCATCCCCAAATGGTCATCCTAAACTGGCTATGTGCTATTTATATTAAAAGGAATTAAATGGTCAGGGTAACAACATCTGTTGTGTTTAGTTGTCTCTATTATTGGCCACCCAGTAGAGTTAAGTGGTTCCAAGTTCAAGGAATGGGTATGGTGGGGGTGACCTGCAGGGGTGTCTGACTATACTACCTTAACATTACACTTGTGGACCTAGCTTAGGGTTCCATATTCCCACTGAGCCTTTTTGGACTAGTTAGAACTAGCTATTTCTTCCTCCTGGTCAGTTTAGGAGCTGGTGGGCCTAACTGCTTATTCTCATGCTAAAACAGGCACATGGACTGTAGTGTCCCATTCCTTTCTCAGAAAAGCAGTTCAATTCAAAGTTCCTTCAATTCATCTCTGTTCTCGTAGGTCACACATTCAGGATTATGTTCTTGCATCTCTCTCTCTCTCTCTCTCTTTCTCATTCTTCTTGTCTCTAGTTTTAGTGTAATTTTCTCTACCTTTCTAAGACTCCACATCTCCTTCTTTTTCTTTTGTTTCCTTTGATTCCTCTCTGAACCAATCTCTGACTTTTGAGAGACTGCTCCTTGTTCCTTATCTGTTCTCCCTTTCCTTTTTTTCTACTCTATCAGTCTTTGGGGATACCAATCCAAATTGTGGTGTTTCCAGGCTTTTCCAGTACAATGGAGAGTCATACCTAGTTGTGTCCCCATCTTCTATGGGATGGGAGGTCTCTTGTTCTTCTATGTATGTAAATATATATATATATATATATATATATATATATATATATATATACACACACACACACACACACACATACACACACACACACACACACATATAAATATATATAACTATATATATATATATATATATATATATATATATATATATATATACATAGATTGTACAGTTTGTTAACCAGGATGGCCTGTCTGAGCTTTTGGACTCCTCTCATTGGGATCCCATGGTTATAAGCTCCATAAACAAATGAATAACTTATCACAGAGTTATATCTACCCTTGTAGATGGGATGATGTAAACAAACAACTGCAGTTAATTTGGTTGAATTCTAGGAATAGTTTATACATGTACGAGTATAAATATACATATCCATAGGGTAATCTTCAGCTATAATTGTTAAATAGCTTGCATCAATCAGGTTTGTGTACAACAGGAACACAGCATGCAACAGAGCATACACAGTATGCAATATGGTGTATTTTGAGGGGAGAAGGAACAGCACTGAAGTCAACTAGTATAAGAAGTGGATTAATTTATCATTTGGACATGAGTAAAGGAGATAAGTGGAGAAGTAGAAGTGACTGATTAGGTGGAGAATTTTAGGATAAAGGTAGCGTGCACAAAGGAAAAATATAAAGGTGAAAGATTATAAGAGTATAACAGTGACATAGATTGAGGGGAAAAGGAGTTCAGCAGGGAAAAAAATCTGAATTATGAGGCTGGAGAGGTAGATTATGTTCATTGGGATTGCCAGGTAGAACTTAGGCATAATTAGCTGGACGTTAAGTATTTTTTTCATTTTTTGATGAACACTTCAAAATTTGCTTCACTGGTTATGGTTATGTCAATGGGGATGGAGTCCCATAAAACTAGTTTGCAAAATAAATTTAGTAGAGAGTCTCCAGAATATCTATAAGATTTAATAACTTGAAGCTTATTTTTTGACTGTGACCAAAGATATATTGTGAGCACAAAATAAACCTGTAACTGCTGAAGGTGCACTGTTACAAAGAACAAAATCCAAAGAGAAAAGCAGTGACACCACCACAGACGACTGGCAAACCTGTTAAAATCCAACAAAAAAAGATGAACACAAATCTTTTACTGAAAACTTGAGACATAAGATGTGGCAAGACAAAAATAAAATTCTTTTCAAACGATAAGCACTTTTGGAAATACCTTCATCAGATCATGTAAAGGGAAACAGGAACAACATGCTTTTAAACGATATACACAACGAATCGGCTTCAGCTTGTTCTGCCAAAGAACCAATCGGAAAACCGCCAATCAACAAGCTTGAAGAGAAGTACTTATTTGCATAAACCAATCATCAGTCAGGGTATCACAAACCTATCACAGCCAGGTATCATCCTTGAGCTCCAATCAGAAAACTTGCCAATCAGAGCACTTAAGAGAAAACATACCTTCACATCAACCAGTGGCTGTTCTCCTATACTTTAAAATGGGTCTCAGGGGAACTAGAGTGTTTAAACCAGGAGGCTTGTCTGCTCTCAAATTTATGATCCATTTTGTTTCATTCCTTTCAGTATTGTTGGTGATATCTCCTAGTTTCATCCCTTTAGATGTAACTTCAATAGCCTTGATCTTAAAAAAACTGTCCTGGAAATTGAAAAACATGACAAGCAAGGCCATTCTTAAGGTCCTTATTATGAATATCTCTCAGATGCCTAAGTTATTCTATTTTTAAAGAGTTGATCTGTTTTGCCTACATAATAGGCAGTACAGCATTGGCAAGTAGCAAATTACACCAAATGCTGCGTATTACAGTCAGCTTTACACGAAAAGGTGTATTCCAGTCCACTGATGGGATGTTTAAAGATTATAAGAGTATAACAGTGACATAATTGAAGGGCAAAGGAGTTCAGCAGGAAAAAAATCTGAATTATGAGGCTGGAGAGGTAGATTATGTTCATTAGGATTGTCAGGTAGAACATAGGCATTTTTAGCTGGAAACTAAGTATGTTTTTCATTTTTTGATGAACACTTTAAAATTTGCTTCACTTGTTATGGTTATGTCAATAGGGATGGAGTCCCATAACACTAGTTTGTAAAATAAATTTAGTAGAGAGTCTCCAGAATGTCTATAAGATTTAATAACTTGAGGCTTATTGTTTTACTGTGACCAAAGATATATTGTGAGGTTGTATTTTTAAATGATATAAGTTAATACTGTGCATATGTCTGACTTGCAGAGAATGGTGTGAGACATTTTAATTATGATGACATGAGAGATGTTGCAGCTCTAGCTGGTTCATGTTCTTGTCTTTATGTGGCAGTTCTATTATAGAATTTTTCAAGTTTTAATAAATGCACTTTTTTGGAGATTAGTAAAGACAGAAGAAACACTGTCATAACTTCTGGGTAATTCTTCTCCTTCCCATATGCTCCATAGCTTTTTTTTTAAGTGAGTGAAACTCCTCTTTATCATGCCATCATTGTTGAAACAATGGACTACCACCACGGGAAGGTATATAGTCCCAAAAAGGGTCTGTACATCTACCAGGGTAATGGGGTAGCACTTTCATTCATAACTGATACTAATAACATCTATATCTTAGGGGATTTTCCTACACAAATTTTGGATTTTCACTAGAGTGATCATGTTATCTGATTCCAAGACTGCTTGCAAATCTATGAACCATTATTGTGCATTTGGTTAACTTAGTCATAGTACTGTAAGACTGTCTGCTAACCTCATGGTAACATGATCACACTCTATATACTAACCTCATAGTAACATGATCACACTCTATATACTAACCTCATGATAACATGATCACACTCTGTATACTAACCTCACGGTATCATGATCATGCTCTATATACTAACTTCATGGTGACATGATCACATTCTATACACTAATCTCATGGTAACATGATCACACTCTATATACTCACCTCATGGTAACATGATCACACTCTGTATACTAGCCTCACGATTTCATGATCATGCTGTATATACTAACTTCATGGTAACATGATCACACTCTATATACTGAACTCATGGAAACATGACCACACTCTGTATACTAACTTAATGGTAACATGATCACACTCTATATACTGACCTCATGGTAACATGACCACACTCTGTATACTAAACTCATGGTAGCATGATCACACTCTGTATACTAACCTCATCATTACATGATCACACTCTGTATACTAGCCTCATGGTAACATGATCACACTCTGTATACTTACCTCATGGTTACATGACCACACTCTGTATACTAACCTCATGGTTACATGACCACACTCTGTATACTAACCTCATGGTTACATGATCACACTCTGTATACTAACCTCATGGTTACATGATCACACTCTGTATACTAACCTCATGGTTACATGATCACACTCTGTATACTAGCCTCATGGTAACATGACCACACTCTGTATACTAAATTCATGGTAACATGATCACACTCTGTATACTTACCTCATGGTTACATGACCACACTCTGTATACTAACCCCATGGTTACATGATCACACTTTGTATACTAACCTCATGGTTACATGATCACACTCTGTATACTAACCTCATGGTAACATGATCATACTCTGTATACTAACCTCATGGTAACATGACCACACTCTGTATACTAACCTCATGGTAACATGATCATACTCTGTATACTAACCTCATGGTTACATGATCACACTCTGTATACTAACCTCATGGTTACATGATCACACTCTGTATACTAACCTCATGGTTACATGATCACATTCTGTATACTAGCCTCATGGTAACATGACCACACTCTGTATACTAAATTCATGGTAACATGATCACACTCTGTATACTTACCTCATGGTTACATGACCACACTCTGTATACTAACCTCATGGTTACATGATCACACTCTGTATACAAACCTCATGGTTACATGACCACACTCTGTATACAAACCTCATGGTTACATGACCACACTCTGTATACTAACCTCATGGTTACATGATCACACTCTGTATACTAACCTCATGGTAACATGATCATACTCTGTATACTAACCTCATGGTTACATGACCACACTCTGTATACTAACCTCATGATTACATGATCACACTCTGTATACAAACCTCATGGTTACATGACCACACTCTGTATACAAACCTCATGGTTACATGACCACACTCTGTATACTAACCTCATGGTAACATGACCATACTCTGTATACTAACCTCATAGTTATGTGATCACACTCTATATACTAACCTCATAGTTATATGATCACACTCTGTATACTAACCTCATGGTAACATGACCACACTCTGTATACTAACCTCATGGTAACATGATCATACTCTGTATACTAACCTCATGGTTACATGATCACATTCTGTATACTAGCCTCATGGTAACATGACCACACTCTGTATACTAAACTCATGGTAACATGATCACACTCTGTATACTTACCTCATGGTTACATGACCACACTCTGTATACTAACCCCATGGTTACATGCTCACACTTTGTATACTAACCTCATGGTTACATGACCACACTCTGTATACGAACCTCATGGTTACATGATCACACTCTGTATACAAACCTCTTGGTTACATGACCACACTCTGTATACAAACCTCATGGTTACATGACCACACTCTGTATACAAACCTCATGGTTACATGACCACACTCTGTATACTAACCCCATGGTTACATGACCACACTCTGTATACTAACCTCATGGTTACATGATCACACTCTGTATACAAACCTCATGGTTACATGACCACACTCTGTATACAAACCTCATGGTTACATGACCACACTCTGTATACTAACCTCATGGTAACATGATCATACTCTGTATACTAACCTCATGGTTACATGATCACACTCTGTATACTAACCTCATGGTAACATGATCACACTCTGTATACTAACCTCATGGTTACATGATCACACTCTGTATACTAACCTCATGGTAACATGATCACACTCTGTATACTAACCTCATGGTTACATGATCACACTCTGTATACTAACCTCATGGTAACATGATCACACTCTGTATACTAACCTCATGGTTACATGATCACACTCTGTATACTAACCTCATGGTAACATGATCACACTCTGTATACTAACCTCATGGTTACATGATCACACTCTGTATACTAACCTCATGGTTACATGATCACATGCTGTAGCTTGCTGCTTTTCTTTCTCTCTGGTTGCCTGGATGTTTTTTTTCCTGGCTGGCCTGTTTACAAAATGTGGCCATTTGGCCTCACTTCCCACACTTAAAATGAAATGTTAGGGACATGTTATTCTTCACCTTAATATTACCTTGATCACCTACTGTAATACCTATTATTACTACTTTTTTCTAATTTTTCCATATTAGAAACTTATATTTTAGAATCTGTATAGCAAATGTATGTTAAAACTTTGTTTTGACTTGCCTCTCTCCAAAGATTTTATGTTCTGTCTTAATGTTTTAATAATTTTAACTTGTTTTGACCATTACTGTGCATTATTTGTAAATTTCGTTGGAGCTTTTCTCCCCGGGCCTCCACTGAAAATGGACATATATCCAGCTGGACTAGCCCGGTCAACAAATGTAAAATAAATAAATAAAATAAATAAACTTTGCAGTGGATTCCTTAAATATCATTTCATTACACACTACCCTTTCTACTAAGGAAACATACTCCTCAGTGATTTGTGGGTTGGATTGGCAGACTTCATTGCATTTTGTAGTTCTTTTTTATATCTATCCATAGCCAAGATTTCTAATATTATTTATTTGGCATTCTTACCCTTTGGGGCTAAGCAACATTTCAGAACATGTCTCTGGGCCCTCACAGTCTTGTATATCAAAAAATGACCAGTCATGACATTTTTGTGCCTGTGTCTTCCCTTGCCCTTGCTAGCAGGTTTTTCTTTACCTTATCTTGGACTGTACAATCCACAGTAGCGGTATCTATAGAGGACCTGAGGGATCTTCTCACCCATTCTCTCATTTGCATCTATATCCACTGCCACTACTAATTTTTCACTTTTATTCTTCTGTATCTCCTTTACCCCAAATCTTCCTCTCTT
This sequence comes from Protopterus annectens, assembly GCF_019279795.1. Taxonomy (NCBI): domain Eukaryota; kingdom Metazoa; phylum Chordata; order Ceratodontiformes; family Protopteridae; genus Protopterus; species Protopterus annectens. The sequence goes on from NC_056735.1 coordinate 1,418,493,758, forward strand.
TGCCTGTGTACCTCCTATTAGTCATCAAGCCTTCAGTAGTCTTGGCATCCATTTACCTCTCCATAATACTTGTCCTCCTGTCACTTACCATACCCCTCTCAAATAAGGTGCACATTTATCTCTCCATAATTATTGTCCTCCTGTCACTCAGCATATCTATCTCACCTAAAGTACCCATTTATCTCTCCATAATAATTGTCCTCCTGACACTCAGCATACCCCTCACCTAAGGCACCCAATTACCGCTCCATAATTATTGTCCTCCTGTCACTCAGCATACCCCTCTCACCTAAGGCACACATTTATCTCTCCATAATAATTGTCCTCCTGTCACTTAGCATGCCCCTCTCACCTAAGGCACCCATTTACCTATCCATAATAATTGTTCTCCTGTCACTCAGCATACACCTCTCACCAAAGCACCCATTTACCTCTTCATAATAATTGTCATCCTGTCACACAGCATACCCCTCTCACCTAACCCACTGTTATCATTCACCTCACTTTGCCCTCATGTCCATATTCCATTTATATTATTCTCTACACCAAGTACTGTGTAACCTTCCAAAATCTCTGTGTAATCAGTCATAGACACTTCAGTATCTGTCCGTCCATCCACAATACCCTTTTTCCCCATTTTTGTACATGAGGTTGGGGTGTCACATCAACAGTGACCGTCATCTAGAGTCAATGTTCTCACCACCAGGTTGCTAGCCCTACTGCAATATTCAATAATTTAACAATAATAACACTGAATTTATAAATACTCAGTAATAAACAGAAGCAACTGACACTGAACACAAATAACAATTATTAATGAACAGCATTGATATTTCTATCACATATTTGTTTCAAACCATCCAAAGAGCATAAACCTCAATAAAATTGCTAAAACAGCTACTTTCCTGGTTGTCTCATGACTAAAATCCTTCTAATCTAGTCACATTTACTACAAGATAGCTCTAGACTATATTCCAAAAAAAAAAAAAAAACATGGATAAAATTCAGCACAAAAATGTCTTACTCATAAATCAAACCTTGACATTCCCTTCTTCTTCAGTACTTATATATATGCAGACATTATGGCTGGAAATATAGACCAAAGAAAGCTCAGTCAAATAAAAGCAGATGTTAGTGACTTTCCATGTATTCACGATCCTTCACTTTCACTTATCATTCTGAGTTGCACCAGTCTATACTGACGGCTTTTTCTCCTGCATCTCTTCATTCCTTACTTCCCTCCAAACAAAACAGTACTTAATGTGCATTTACTGAACATGGCCATGCTCTCACATTCACCATTAGACTTTAGCAAACAGTATTACTGAACATAACTTCCTTATACAATACATACTTACAGGATATAGCAAGTGTCCATCATTGCAAAGATCTAGCTTTCACCCTTTGCAGCACTTTCTACCCTGGTATCTAAGTATTACCCTGTCTGAGGTCTGCCGCAGGAGAAGGCTCTATGGTGAAATGGACAGTCCTCAGTGGGACAAGTATTTGACCACCTTTAGTCTTACAATCACTGCTAGGTACCATTAAAGACCTTGTTTCACTATTCTACTCACATTCATTCTTCAAGCTGACACGTCGTTTACTGTTCTCCCTTCTTTTCATTCCTACTCTCTTTCCAGCCACAGACCTCTTTTCCCTCCATCTTCACATTATTTCCTTCTGGACCCTGCAGGTTTTTTTATGAACAGAAAAATCAGCAAACAATGGATTAGTGGCTAGTAGCTCTACACACTTAGCCCTGCATCCATCCTACCATACATTTGTGCCTGATGTTTTCATTTCCTTGTTGCTCCCTATTAAGTGACATTGGCTGTCTCCTTGATTTTCAGTTCACTCTTGTCACTAGATATTGGATCTTAGCCTTCCTATAGTCTTCTTGCTGATTATAGTGTCCATGTGTCCTCCTCAAGGCTATCAAAGTCATCTAATGTCCAGCATTTTTCCTTTAACTATCTATCCTTTAGTGGGAAACAGTCCCAAAATGTCTTCTTTTTCCTTTCATCCCTGACTTCTCAGCAGAGACCTCTCTTATTTCCAGCCATAAAGGCAAATTTATGCTAGAATCCTGATACAGGTTCCTGAATCCAACTCCTATGCCTGATAAACCTTTTGTACTTAATTACATGCTAACCATGGAGAACTGTGCACGTACACTGCCCCCCCCCCAAGCTGGCATCATCTCATTATACTTTGTAGTTATCCATCTCTTGGCTGGTGAATGTCATCACCCCAATCCTCCTTCCTGCAAGTGGAAATTACAAAAAAATCATACTTTGTAGTTATCCATCTCTTTGCCGGTGAATGTCATCACCCCAATTCTCCTTCCTGCAAGGTGAAATTACAAAAAAAAAATCAAGATTTACATTCAACAAAACAGGATATACTCCTGTCATATTTGATGGAACTTTCCAGTGAAATCTTCCACATATTGTATCTTATACTCTCCCAATACCACTGACAGGTGCTTTAAAATCTATTTTTGTGGTATTTAACTGTGACACATAAACATGCAACTGGATTGCCTCGAGTCTTAACAATGCCATCTCTACTCTGTTTATCTTGTCTTTCTGGCGGTCGATGTATGGTGGCTTGTCTAATAACATCGTAAACTGCACTTCTAGAAATTATATCAACTTGCTCATAGCCATTGTATTGGGTTTTCATAAGGCTTTCCTTTAAAACTTACTTTCTCACAACCACACTATCCCACTTGGTTAAAGTCATCTCTTTGCATGCTTCTCCCATCCCTATTCATAGGGCTGCTAGTTCACAAGAAATGCCACTTAACATGGTAAGTACTCAGTCCACCTTCTCCTTCACTAATTCAGACATAGTTTTGCCAATAAGCACTGGTAATATAGAATTATCAGATCAAAGACCATAGCCAGGCATATATTATGTATGCCACAGGGTACGCATTTTTAAAATAAAATATGTGTTCCATGCAATTAAATGACCTAGAATTTAAATTAGAAAGCTCTTGACATATTTGCCACATTTTTCTTTTAATTTTGATGAGTTTTCTTTCATCATTACTGATTGGATAAATGTAGTTTTGCTTAAGCCTATTTCAGGATTTTTATCTGCAGTATTAAGAAGGTATGGTGTTCAAAGAACATGCACTTTCTAGTGTGAGGTGGAAAGGGAGCGGTGAAAAGATACATTTGTAAGGCAGTCTGCACTCAGAGGTGTGGTGCATAAAGCTCATTTACAGTTATGATAATTTTGCTACTATCCTCCCAGCCTCTCCTTCTGTATTAGTGATTTTACTGTGATTGTTCATGGGCTCAGGATGAGGCACAGAGAAAGTTTATTATGTGATCATCTTAGTTAGATAAACATTTATTTACATCTTAAACAATTCAGACCCTTTTCAGGCATGATCCAGGAAAGGGTAGAGAATTAAGCTATAATGAATGGTGTAAGAGTGGGTTTTTGCAGTATTTGTCCATAAGTGCTGGACTTTTCTCTTGTGGTCTAATGATTGTATAACTTGAGCACTAATCCAGGCCATCTTTTTTGGAGAAGGTTCCCCTGCACCCTCGTGGCAGGAGTGTGCGATTAGAACTTGTCAGATTGATGACTGCTGGAACAGGGCTCCGTTTTGAGTTTTTTTACTGGTTAATTGGGTAATTTGTTTAAATCAGTTTGCTTGTTTTCTATTGTTATATATAAAAAAATGCACTTTATTCATCTGTGTTTACTGTAATTGTGTTTCTTCCCACTTTATTATCTTATTTTGCCTGTGCTTCTTCTTAAAAATACTCAATTGTATTATTCTGCTGCAATTATTACTGCTTAGTAGTAGTCTGATTAAATTGTAACTGTTATTCTAACCCTTTTGGTTTAAGCACTTGGGCTTCAGACCAGTTGTTTTACATTATGAAGGTTTGTGGACTGCATTGTTGTGGCAGGACAGGTAGCTTACATCCTTCTAAGTTGGGAATTGCTGATTGAAGGCTCAGTGTCTGTTATTTTAAAAGCACATTAGCTGTGGTTTAAGCACTTTGGCTCCAGGCCAGTTATTTTACATTAAGAAGGTTTGTAGTCTGCACTCTTGTGGGAGGAGAGGCTAGATTCTGCCCTTCTGAGCTGGGAATTTCTGGTTAAAGGCTTATTGTGCTTGCTTATTTGATCTGTTTCTTTCTGAAATTTGTGCGCCTTGTTTGCTGTAGCCCAGAGGTTAGTAGTTTATTGGCCATTTTGGGCTAATTTCTATCTTTTTCATTTCTGACAAACTTTCAACTTAAGCACTCAAATCATTAATTTCACGGCCCAGCACTTGCTCAAAACTCATATCAAGCACTAATTAACCCTAGCACTAGACCTCCTATACTGTCCAGAAGGACAAGGCTCTCTATTCATCCCTACCAGTTCATCAGTAAAACAGCTTACTTTACCTATTTAGGCATGTCCAAAGGGCAGTTTCAGGTGTACTCTTCAGTCCAGCTGGTGAATCTGGGCATTTTGAGGCAATATTACAACTGCCTCATGTACACAGACAACTCTCTCCTCCTATCACCAAACACTAATATATGTGAGAGATGCAATTATACAGCCAAACTGGAGGCAAAGCTCTCAGAACCCAAGACTGGAACTGACAGTCAAGAGGAGAAGGAAAATACTTGCAACACACCACCAGTCTCACATAGACCTACTAAACCAACACTGGCAAATAACACACATAAATACATGAAAACCTACTCAGAGGCTCTAAATAAAAATCTGCAAAAGCAACAGAGACCTCCAAAGCAGATACCCAAGCAACCTCCACACCCCATCACAAACCATGAAACACATACTTCACATAATCAGTGTGCCATGCAATCACAGCCCTTAAGGCAAAATAACATACCCAACACACTAGTAATAGGTGACTCTATAGTCAGGCACACTGATGTCCCACTAACCATGCTGGACAAGGAGAAGGTTACAGTTAGCTGCCTGTCGGGTGCCAGGATCCGCCACATAACACAAGCACTCAGGTCACTCCAGAACAAGTACAAATATGACTCTGTCATTGTCCATGTTGGTGTGAATGACCTGAGACATACCTCCCTGGAGTACATGAAAAGAGACATGGAAGAGGTCTCTGATCACATAGCCCAGACAAGTATGACTCTGACCTGAGTAGCATCCTGCCCTCACCAAGAATGATGCCACAGTATCAAGAAAAAATGATAAATTTCAACAACTGGCTAAGTTTCTGGTGTCATTCAAATGGGATCCAGTATCTGTCCACTTGGGATGACATGCTCGATAAGCCATGTTGCTTCGCAAGAGATGACTTACACCTGTCACCCTTAGGCTTTCGAATACTGGCCAAGGCTTTTGTCACCCCCATAGTGCCTTTTTTAGGCAAGGCTCAAAAGACAAACCCACCACCGTAAATAGCACAAGTAACCAAAAACTGAGGGTTATGCTACTCAACACCAGAAGTCTAAACCTCAAAATGCATGCACTCGAGGCACTCCTCAGTATGGAGAACATTGATATCTGTGCAGTAACAGAAACCTGGTTTAAGGCTCCTAAGAGCATCCCAGCACTAATAGGCTATAACTCATACCATACTTTTCAGCAACAGTACCCGGACCAAAACACAAAAGGTGGGGGTGTATCCATATTCATCAAGGATACCCATACCTCCAGGTTAGTGGCACAGCACAATGCCTCAGAGATCATCCATGTGCAACAATGTAACAATGGGCAAAACCGCAATTCAAATTGTAGCTTGCTACAGATCACCCACCATGACCCAAGACCCCCATTCCGTGTTTTTGGACATACTGGAAAATATGAAGGTCTTACCAAATGCCCTAATATTGGGTGATTTCAATTACACAAACATTAACTGGGAGAACTACTCAAGTACTAACTCCCTTGCCCAATGCTTCTTAGAATTTATAAACTCGAATGCCCTGGATCAACTGGTCAACACCCCCCACCAGAGGTGACAACATATTGGACCTGGTCATCGCCAACATGGGCGACCGGTGTTCTACACCGGAGTTCGAACCCTCGCTGGTTAGATCAGACCATAGACTAATCACTCTAGATATCAACTTTCCGCCCCCACCCCCCCAATCAAGGAAACCACCGTAAAAAAACTTATCAAAAGCAAACTTCATGTTACTTAAGGCCAAGGTGGAAAGGTTCACAGCCCCCATGCTAAAGGACAATGCTGTCCAAGCTGCTGAATCCCTTACAAAAGCACTCTATGAGCACCTGTAAGAATGCATGGATCGTGCTATCCCAAACAAAACCAAGACTCACTCCTCCAAGAAAAGAAAAACAGTCTGATGGACCCCTGCCATAAACAAGCTACACAATAAAAGGAGAAAACTAGTGCAGAAAAGAGTAAAATCCCAAGAAGTAAAGACATCACTGATTAGTATCAGCAAGCAACTACGTTCCCTCATAAAATAATCCAAGGCTAGCTTCGAAAGAAAAATTGCCAAGGACTCCAAAAATAACCACAAAGCATTCTTTAGCTATGTCAAAAACCTAATTGGAAACTCTCAGATCTGCTCTGAGTTAGTGCAGAATGGCACAAAATACACTGAACTGACTGATATTGCCAACATTCTGGCAGACAGGTTTAGTGAAACCTTCACCCCCCTCTCACCCCCTAAAGGGCCCATAACCATAACAGAAGAATGTAGTGCCCAGGCAATCACTGACACACAGGTTAAAACAGCCCTATCCAAAGCCAAAAATACAGCTTCAATGGGACCAGACGGTGTCCCAGGCTGTGTCTTACATGAGCTCCAAAATGAACTAACCCCTCACCTAAACACACTGTTCAAACTCCAGCCTCTCTACAGGCTATGTACAAATAGAGTGGCGCACAGCAACCATTATCCTGCTCCACAAAGGTGGAGCCACAACAGACCCAGGGAGCTATCACCCTATAAGCCTGACTAGCCTGGTCCGCAAGGTTATGGAGCACATCATCATGGAATTCATTAACAAAGACACTGAGAACCTTCAAACATTGGACCCTACCCAGTTTGGCTTTGTTAAAGGCAGATCATGCCTCCAAAACCTGATGGACTTCTTTAAGACAGTTACCATTGCTTTCGACGAGGGAAAGGAGGTCCACACAGCATACCTAGACCTCGCAAAGGCTTTTGACACCATTCCCCATTCTGGTATTATAGACAAGCTCACCAGCCTGAACATAAACCCCTACATCAAGAGATGGGTTGCCAATTGGCTCAAGGATAGAACCCTCACAGTGAGAGTTGCAGGCTCTAGGTCCGACTCTAAAACAGTTACAAGTGGCGTCTCCCAGGACTCAGTCCTGGGACCTCTCCTGTTCGGTATATACTTCTCAGAGGTACAGGCAAGCACAGGAGGACTATGGCTGACCAAGTTCACAGACGACTGCAAACTGGGGGCCATAACTGACTCTCCAGCTGATACAGATATCCTCCAGAAAGGTCTCCTGAGACAGATACCTGGTGTCAAAATCATGGCCTCCAGCTAAATGCCAAAAAGTTCATAGTCATCCCCTTTGGAAAAAACAAAGTACCCGTGAACTACCACATACGTGGTAGCCCCCTAAATACAGAAAATGTAATAAGGGAACTGGGGACCCAAGTAGATAGTAATCTCTCCTTTGATAATCATATTGCCAAGGTGGTTAGAAAATCCTTCTATGTGGCCCACCTAATCACAAAAGGGTTCACATCTAGAACAAAAGAGGTTATTGTGCCCCTCTACTCATCACTCATTAGACCCATCATAGAATACAATACCCCATTTGGGATGTACCTTACAAGACACCTGCAACAGCTGGAAAGACCACAGTAGTACCTCACCAAGAGGATAACTGGCCTCAAACATATGCCCTATGCAGCCCAACTGAAGAAACTCCAGCTGTACTCGGTTGCATACCACTTACTCAGAGGTGATCTCTGCCTGACATACAAGGCAATGTCCAACCCAGAATTGATGGACATGCTCCACCTAAAAAAAACAAATCCCCAAGAGCCACACGCTTTAGGGATCTAAACCTCACCACAATCATAAATAGGACGTGCTGGAGGGATAGATTCTTGTCCCAGAGACTCCCCATACTTTGGAACAGGATTCCAATCTACATTAGGCAGAGTCCCTCACAAACACTCTTCAAGAGAAACCTTGACAAGTGGATGGGAAACAGAAAATTTACCCCGGGGATCACTACAGTAGCTCTGCTGGACAGAGGCACAGGGAACTAATGGCTCTGCTGGACCGAGGCACAGGGAACTAATCTAAGGGGGCGGCGAAAGCCAACACATTCTGGCTAGCCTTATAGATGCCCTCGGGCAGATAGCCTAGTACTTACATATGAACCTATGAACCTATACTGCGCAAGTCACTCCCTCAGCATTGATTATTTTATTATACCTTGGCCTAGTGTCTGTTTAAATGTTTTTGTGTTTTATAATGTATCTCATGATAGGTAGACTGTGAGGAAATACTTATGGAAAATTAGTGTCTGCAAGAATAAATGTGATGATATTACAAATAAAGCATATTAAAACAGAGTCTGGAATATCCCCCATGAACACACACACACACACACACACACACACACACACACACACACACACACACACACACACACACACACACACACACGTACTTCACAATAATGTTTCTTCATTTCAGTGTTTGATTTCAGTCTAAGCCAGCTTGTAATCAGGGGTGTAGCCAGAAAATTTAATTTTGTACTCATGCTCTTATTACTGCCCCCTACCCACCTGGCAGTTAAAGAATTCACACATTACCCTCCCACACTTAACAAATGTGTGTGTCACTTTCCCTCTACAACCGATAAATATATATATATATATATATATATATATATATATATATATATATATATATATATATATATATATATATATATATTTTAATCTATGTATCTCTTATTGAATGAATTAATTTAGACAAATGTGGACATAGTATGGCCTAAACAAGCCATGGTTTCTCTAGGTAATGTTTAGAAAATTGTACAAAGAATATGCCTAGCTACATACATAAATGAAGTGACTATAAAGCAAGAAGAAACTCGAAAATGTGCTCAAGTAGTTTTAGAGTATAAACTATTTTTTTTAATTTATTTTTATGATTTGTTGGATGGTCGGTGTCTTGCTTATTTTAATGACAAGTTTCACTACAATGGGACAATGTAAACTGTTGTTAGTGAAACTATTTCAGTAACAGCTATTCTGCAGTTCCAATTTATTTTTTCAGGGACCGTATCTGTACCTCTCAAATGTCCAGAATTTAGTTCAGATTTTTGCTTCATAGTTTTAGTCTGTTCCTGATAAAATTAATGTTTTTCTAGCAAATCTGAAAAATGCACTCTAATGCAAAATCTTTTATTCTTGATACTTTCTAAATATGTATGAGCAATACTTAGAATCTATCCCTAATTTGGGGCCTTTGTCCCCTATTATTTTTGGCTTTGTCTGGTAGTTTGGTAGGAGTTTGAGATGAATATTCTACATCTCATTCCAGAAGGGATATGAGAAATTTTGTCATGTTGAGCCCCATCTACTGATTGGATGATTAACATGATCCATGGTATAATCAACCAATAAACAATTTTTAGTATGTAGGCTACTCTGTGTTTAACAATGAGTGCTGAACTTAAACCATGTGGGTGACATATAAGTTGGTGAATGAAAACACAAGCAAGTAAAAGAGTATAACCCATGTGCTAACTGGTAATTGCTACTATATCCTAATATATTTGCTTGTTTTGTGTATTTATAATGTGTTTTAAGTGCCCTTGTTTTGTTGAATTTGTGGATGTGTACATTTTTATCAAACTATTCCCACTGCTAGAAACACATTCCTTAATATCAGCTGAATACCTGGGAGAGGATATCTATGATAATTATTAAGCTGCACTGAATACCATATTGGAAATGTACATTTTAAAGTATATTACACATCTAAAAAGCATGTCCCTAACCCTGAAAACAAACAGCACACAGTAAAGAGAATGTTGATCAGTTTTAGCAAAAGTTCAGAAGTCCCAGAATGATTAGCAGGTCTTAAGACTCCTCCCCCACAATACCTCAAATTATTGAACACTATTCCTAAGCAAGATAGAGATTCTTTATGATCATACACTGGGTATTATGTTATTATCACTGGTCACTCACATCATGCATTGGGTATGATGTCATTATCATCGGTCTGTCACACTAAACTGAATGGCTATGGTGCCTTAGTTTGTTGTTCAATTAATGCCATCAAAAGCAGCAGTGCGAGGGCACCCTTGTCACTACTGACAGAGTTAAATGTCACCGCTATCTGTTAACTGGTAACTGCACCTTCATTTTGAATCCACTGGACAGGATCGGAGTTATTTTTTAAGGCAGCTCAGACTGTCCATTTCCATCTGGTGCCCATGATTACTTTTGCTTTCTTAATGGATGACATTGTACCGATTTTTATGTAATCTGGTTTAATTCCTGTTGTGTTAATTAGACCATCTAGCCAGTTCATTAAATGTAAAAGCTGAATATTGGTTGAGACTATAAGAGGACTAAATGAGAACACTAGCCTGTTGGGAGCAACCCAGTTATCAAAGGATAAATAAAATATGATATGCTACATTTTAACATTATAAGCAGTTTCTTGAACTTTGCCTTTTTAAAGTTTGTATTATTGAACTGTTTTGTACTTTTTTATTGTAGCTGTCATCTCTCATTCCATAACGTTTGTAAGAAATGTTATCATTACCAGACCTTGCTGCTCATTGGCTGATTAATGTAATTCATGGTATAATACAAGATTTTTGTTTCTTTGTGATGTACCTTAATCTAGGTGCTGTCTTGTTGTTTAATGTGATGCTAGTCTCACACCTTTAAGGTGTTGCCCTCAGCTTGGAACTGATTTAGGGCTTCTTCATGTTGTGAGATGCATCATGGGAAAGAGGCTTGCCCACCGTAAGGATTAACTCAATTGCTCTCAGTCTTTTGCTCTTAGAAGAAATGTAACACAAATAAAAATAGATTTGGGTTAAGAATGCAATAGTAGGAAAAAAGTAAGTTGTTTCTTTCAGGTCGCTGTTCACATCCAGTTAAATTAGTCAATCATCTAGTAAGCAGATAAAGATGTTGTACTTTACAGGTGTGATTCTAAATCATATACTGTACTTTACAGGTGTGACTCTGAATCATATACTGTACTTTACAGGTGTGACTCTGAATCATATACTGTACTTTACAGGTGTGACTCTGAATCATATACTGTACTTTACAGGTGTGACTCTGAATCATATACTTTACTTTACAGGTGTTATTCTGACTCAACCATGTCACTGTCTGACACAGGATAATTGTTAATGCTCAGTGTGGATTAGGAAAACAGCTTAATTTCAGTCTTTTACTAATTCAGCTGAACATTTCACTGCAGATTTATAAAATACACACACACACACACACACACACACACACACACACACACACACACACACACACACACACGCACACACACGGAGAGTCACACAAATGCATTTTTAAAAATCACCTCATTGTTTTTATAAGTTATACATTTCTCACTAGACATTCTCTCAGTTTTGCAAATATGGCCTGTCTGAGGTACAGAATTTCTTCCTCTTTTAATTTGAAAACTTTACTCTTCTCACTCTGACTGTCAGTCACTGGTACATCCCATCACTATATCATCAATTTTCACCACCTTGATAAATATCACACTTGGTGTGCTCTCTGGGGGCTGTGGTTGTGTGTGTCAAAACTATATAGTGTTTGGTTTCATACTAATGCATTAGTGAAACACATTCTATAAATGAATCAATATTTCCATTTCTAAATATTATCTTTATACTGGAGGAAACAGATATATGAGGATGTTCATTTGTCACACTGTATTGTAGATAAAAAGAGGCACTGAACATTGTGCCTAGTATAGAATATGAAATCCTTTAAATATCTCATGCTGTGCACCATGTCAGATATAATAACCTTGCCACATGGACACTGACTGAAAGAATCCAGCAACGTGTGTTGCAGACACTATCACTGAGACGAGGAACACCATAGCAGCTGGTGTACAAGTGTCACTTTTGAATGTTTAACAAAAAACTGGGCAAATAACTACTGATTTATGCAAGGTGGCACCATCTGAATGCAAAATTTACAAATCAAGTAAATAAACTGCTGGCAAAAGAAAAAAAAGAACAGCATTTACAAATGACTTCTGTCCTGTTCTGCTGAAGATGTGAGACATAAGCACAGCTGTTCAGTTTGTTGTCAGTCCTGTGATCCTGACATGGCACATCATAAA